>NC_052509.1:2742243-3009743 GCF_014356525.2 Nilaparvata lugens
GAACAGATAGTTTATGTGGATAAAGAAATAGTTTCTTAAATAGATTCAAAAAAATACCAGATACGGTATTGAAAATAATTTGATCTGTGCTACTGTATGTTGTGGGGAGTTTTGTTACTTTAAAAAAGATTGAAATTTACTGTAAACTGTCACAATTTTTTAATGAGAATGGCTTAATGAATTTTAGTGAAGTCAAAATATGAAATTATCTGAATATTAAATGGATCAATAATGAAACATCGAGTGAACAACGACAGTTATAAATTTCAATTAATACAGAATTCGACTCATCTTATCGATAAGACACATAACATATCCATTTTTGTTACATCAATGAATTGTGAAATAATCATTATTTCGACTAGAAATCTTCACTTGAATTCTACCAATTATCAACAATCAGTTACCATATATCAGGTTCTACCAGTGTTATTTTTGGTTAACAATGCTTATGTTAATAACAATTTTATTTTACACTCCTGAATTCACAAAATACCAACACCTTGTTAACAATGCATAATTATTGTAAGTGGCACACAATGTTTAGAGAGCAAATACATAAACTAAAAGACAATACAACACAATACATTGCATTAAAATTGTATCCTCGAATCTGAAAATTATCTAAAAAAATTAAAGCTTTAATAGTCTTGAAAGTAACATAACTAAGAGTTTTGAGCGTATACCTGTATAGATTTACTAAAACTTTGAAAATATGGCAGCTTTTAACAGGTACCGTACTTTCCAATGGGATGAGAATTTTGTATAATCATAATAATAATTATTGGATTTGTAATTGTATGAATGAAATCACTTCTCTTATTCGCTTACTTTATTTTTTACATTTCAACTTGAAAATTACCTATGGTCGAAACTAGTCGTTAAAATATTTTAAAGTTTCTAATAAAAGGGTACTAAAAGGTTTTATATTGTTTTTATTTCTATGAAAGAATATTTCTTTTAGCTGAAAGATGATTTTGAAGAGAAGAGTTAGTAAAATAAATTTACTAATCACATCTTGTGACTGTAATAAATTTTGAAAAATGTTTTTGCCATGGTTTGTTTAGTGCTTTATCAGCTATTTCATTACATAAGTATGGATCTTAATCAGCAATGAACCCAAGCCGGCAATTCAGCAATCGAGTAGAAGTATTATAATACTCGCTTATACTCGAGTAGAATTTAGTAGTAGTAGTAGTAGTAATACTCGAGTAGAATATTTACATTCTACTCATATTGAAACTGTGATAACGAGAAGATATATTAGAAACATTACAAACCTAAATGATTTATTTGAAAGTCTATTTTAGAGCAAAAAAAATTCTGTTTTGTCTATCTCGGACTCAAAACGCTTAAAACTCAAAAATCTATATTATTTTTTATTTGATTAGGTACCAAACTAATATGAGGATAATAAATCTATGGCAGTACCATATTTGAAATTCGACAAAATAAAATTCAGAATTATGGCAATACATATTAGGAACAAACAATGTATTAATATCAATGATAACATTAAAAATACAATAACCTTACAGAGGTATGCAACATCAAACAATCCTAGTAGAATATAATAATATATAATACTTGTAAAAAGTATATCGTCTTTGGTTAATGAAACACTGGTGCTAGAAAATTCAGCAGAATATATATTATATTATTTTAATATTTATTTAATGTATCATGTGAGTTAATATATTTTATAGAGGCACAAAATCGCAATAACAACATAATAAATACAACTATTATTACTTTTCAATTATATTATATCAGTATCGACAATATTTTTCTACAGGTTTACTATAACATACATGATTTCATTGATCTCATTAGACAGTATTTCACAGGAAAGCGCAAAAACATTACTTTACTTTTGGAGCAAGCAATACATGAAATGTGTTGCTCAATTTTAGTTGAAAAACTAGATTAATATTTTAATATTATTTTTACAAAGTGATGTTCATCAAAATTGTAAAGGAATTACTCTTACACAAGAATCATTATTATTATTCTTGAATTTATTAATTATTAAATATTGATTCAATAAATAGATTTCACCTGTGAAACATAAATGATCTAATATTAAGTTCTATTTGATTACAAATGACAGACTGCAAGTTCTTAAACTATTTATGCTGATTACTCAAATTATTTACACTACCTATGTCTACTCATCTATACAATATTATCAATTTGTAATTTTGGAGTCGTACAATATAATTAAATAATTATCGAGAAATGATATGCTATCATCCAAGTAAAAGTTCAGCTATTATTCCTGACCTTTGTCTATGAGCTAATCAATGTCTTTGATATAAAATTAAAGATTTTCAAAAAATCTAACCGTTTTAGAAGATTTGACTAGTTGGAAAATAAAACAGTTTTCTCTTAGGTGAATCAATCATTTTGCCAACAAGACAAACTTACAGACATCAGGATGCAGTTATAACCTCAAGGGATCAAGGAAATGAA
The DNA here is from genome assembly GCF_014356525.2 of Nilaparvata lugens. Taxonomy (NCBI): domain Eukaryota; kingdom Metazoa; phylum Arthropoda; class Insecta; order Hemiptera; family Delphacidae; genus Nilaparvata; species Nilaparvata lugens. The sequence continues at coordinate 2,744,716 of NC_052509.1, forward strand.
TTCCAATTTCCAATGTTTGATTGATTTTATCAATTAATTGTAGGGTATCGAATACCTAAATTTATAATCAATAACACCGAAAAATTAAATCAATATCTATGAAACTATATTATCAGAGGAGCATGATATTCATCTGGACCCATTGATGTTTTTGAGTGTAATAATACTGGAGTATTGTTTAGGTTACTAGTGAACTTTGTACAGGTATTTTAAACTTGTATGTTAATTCAAAGAATCGAGATTATCTTCAGAAGTAATCTTAGTTTTACAGGCAAGTGAGTTTTAGGAATAAATACAATAATGTGGACCCACTTTTCAAATGATATTAAAACATTAACGGCAGACATTTGTTACCAAAATAAAGTAAGTTTTGTGTAGAAAAATTTGAAAAGACAAGAAGACTTGACTCATTTCTATCATATATTCCATTTTTAATTGATATGAAATTTCGGCTAACAGGTATTCTGAGAAAAAAATTAAATAACCAATTGAAAAGTGAAAATAAAGCTCTCTGAAAACTGTCTAATTAAAATAAAATTCCTCTATTAAGGAGATTTGAGCTATAAAATCTATACAAGAATAAAAACTTATAACACCTACATAAAAGTCTTGATACTGTACAGCATAAAATAAGTAAAATGCTTGAAAATGCCAAATTTTCCAATGCCAGAACGTCAATGTGAAGGAAGTTTGAATTATATAAAATTAATAGAATCTTGTGAGAGTAACTAGAGAGAAGATTTTGTATTAATCTCAATTACACAGGAATACTTAATTTTGTACTAGATTTCACACTAGAGATGGTCTTCGTCATTGTGAAGCAATAGGTTGTATGGTTATCTTCATACAATAAATGGTTCTTTAAAGCAATGAATCGTTCTTCAACACATAAAATGTTTTGAAATTGAATTCATATTATAGGAAAAACGATTAAGCAAAAAAAGTAGGCTAAGCTACATAAACAATTAGAAAAGTAATAATATTTGCTATGTACAATACTCATTTAATTGTTGTCATACACATAGCAACGAGCAAAAAGTATCTCTCTTAATAATTAAGAATTTAATAAACATTCACTCTTAATAATGTATATCTTATTTTCATAAATACCGGTGGAAAAATTCGTAAATTTAGACAAAGTTGTACTTTTAAATACTGCTGATAAAAATACAAGTCTATGTAAGTACAATATTTATTGGGAAGAAGAATTCCATTAAATGGATCGAGTTTCAAGATTTTAAAGATATTATATTTTAACCATTCTCTGATATGAAAAAGCTTAGAAAATTATTAGAATTCAAAATAAATACAAATTTCGTTTTCTTATTCAACTTTTATGTTGTCATCAATTTTACGCATGCTATCGAATTGACTGAAAAAGCTGAATTCTTCTGCAATTGTGAATGGGGCTAGATCATTCAGCAGATTTTACTTGAAAGTTGAATTGAAAAAATAAATATATTTTTTCCTATACATTATGTTTGTCTCATAACACCTAGATTGGTTGTGATTGTCGAACAGTGAATGACAAATTTTCAAAACTTGACATTAGAGTAGATATTTTGATATTGTAACATATTTGGAGACATGATCAATCCATAGAAATTTTGTTTGGTGATATTGATTTATTATCAAATACATAATTATAGTACAATCTTATCGATAGAATATTCCTTTTATAGTGAGATATTTGGCAAAAGCTCTAGGTAATCCAGTTAATGCAATTCATCAATAAATAAATAGGCTATTTATTTTAATGATAAGTAACAAAATTTATAATATCACGTTTAATATGAACTGTTATCAATCTGAGTATAAGCGTGATTCAATGATTCGAGTTAAGAGAAAAATACGAGAAATAAAAATGGTATTGTTATAAAAGAAAAGTTGCCATGAAATTATTCATATTCAGAGATGACTCTGATATAATATTGATACTGATTCGATAGGTTTTTAATGATTCTGAGTAGGAGAAATTCATTTTTCTGAAATTGTGATAATTTCAGAAAAACGCGAGTTAGCCTACCATTATCGTTTCATAATTTCCAATACGGTAATTGATTCTAAGAGGGAATAGTTTATTTTCCTGCAAAATCAATAAATTTCTTCACAAGAAATTTCACCAGCAAGTTTGCCATTTATTGTTGAACATTCGTCAAACAATAAAACGTCTCTAAAACTAGCCAGAGAATAAAACCAAACGAATTGAAACTTTAACAATCCTAAAAAATCTTCACAAGGACAACTCCAAAGCTTTATCTAATGAATGTGACAACACCAAACAATACCACCATTTTACCCAGCGCTTCAATAATAATTTTACAGCTAACTATTACTTTCAATATTATAATCTATTACTTATCACAGGACAATAACTATGCTTGGGACCTATATTAGAGTTGAACGTTTTCCAGAGAAAAACTAGAAACTGTTTGAGTAGTAACTAGTATTGTTATATTATAGTTCTAGTATTGCAACTAGTTACCCGATCGAAATGCTAGGTTCTGTTTGCTTCAAGGTCGCACACATTAGTTATCAGATTCAAAAACCTACAATAATAACCGTTATTATAAAAACACGTTACAACAGGATACATTACAAAAACTGAATAATTTTATAGTTATGTTATTAAAAGCAAGCGCATTAAATACAAACAATTAACAACAACAACAAATATTACAACAGTAGGAAAGTGAACAGATTTTCAACAATATTATACAAAATGTAAGTATTACGGCAGTAGCAAGATGCTAATAACCACTGAGCTAAATAACTAACAGGAGATGGCTCTGATTTAGACAGTAGCGGTTCGTCTCGTTTGTTACAAAATAATGTAATTTCAATGCATTGTCCTCAGTTTACTGCCAACCTAACAAAGTTGAACAGTACTTGAATATTGGTTGAAAATCATCTCAACTCACCACCAGCCTGTCGAAAATTAGACGGAACCCTTGTCTAGCGCTTTCTTCAGATGCTCTCAATCTAGCTCAGTGCTAATAACTACGGAGCCGCTTATAACCATCCTATCCGTTTGGTTGCTTTTTGAGAAGCTGAAATAAAGCTTGAGACGCGAAATAAGCGCGATGCTATCTTCTGCAATCCCAATGTTCTTTGTGATGCATTCAGATAATTCACCATTTTCCACAAGATGCCGATTATGATGACCAGATCCTGCATAAGAAATACAAGGCTCATTATAAAACACCACTAAACTTTGGATTAGACGTTAGATTATTATTATTCGTATAGTTTTTATTGGTGGAGAGTTCCTGATGGAAGTTCCACTTCGCCTGAATTTGAAATTTGAAATTTATTTGCCAAAAAATTCGTAAATTACAAAAATTTGAAATAGACAAGTCTAACAAAAACATAATATCTTAAACTAAGAAATAACATAGAATAGAACTTGACTAATCATGAAAACCTAAGATAAAAGTAGAATTTTTTAGGCGCCACCAGCAAAAGAAAAAACATCTTGCCCGCTGGTGGGAGTATTAAATAAATAAATAAATAAAAAGAAAATTAAAAACTTGAAAAAGTAGATCAACTGAAAAGAATAAACGAGTAAATACATAGATATCTTAAAAACTAATGAAAAACAAAATTAAATGAGAAAAAATTTTTAAATGAGAAAAAAGACAAATCAAATTGGCACTACCACCATTCCGCTCCCAGTGAAAAAAGAACCTCTCCTTAATCCAAGTATCAATCATTCTATCTTGGACGTTTAATTCAAAATCAAAAGGTAAAATATTTATAAATCTAGTGCTCATATACATGATCTGTCTTCTTAGAAAGCTCAACTTTGAATCGTGGATAATATATTTCAAAGATGTGTCAGGTCTTAAGTTATAAAACAGTTTATCATTCTGATAAATGTATCTTTGTTTTTCACAATATGTTTAAGAAGTCTTTTGAAATGAAGTTGCCTTATTGTCATTACATTAAATTCAACAAAGAGGGATTCACTTGAATATAACCTAGGTTTTTTTTAAAAATATATACCATTTAAGCCGTCAATGGGCTTTACGACTGTCATACTTCAGCCGGGATATATTTCAGTAGACGTATGTAGACATAATAGTCCAGGAAATGAATTCTCAAAAATGGGTAAAAAATGAAAAGTTTGGAAGACAATTTTTGACCCTGCAGTTATGTTCAGGGTAGTGAAGAGTCAGGGCACTGTGGAAGTCAGTCTGGTAGTCCAGTCTGGAAGTCAAGTCAAGGAAGGGTTATAGAGGGAAAAGTTTGGAAGACAATTGTTGACCTTGCAGTTATTTTCAGGGTAGTAAAGAGGTATATATATCAAAAGTACCCACCTCTACCCCCTGTGCTAAGGGTAAGTTGTGAAAACTGTTCTATACAGAATTGAAGCTCACATAATTTCCTACAATACTTATCTCACAACTTTTTCTATATCTTCTATAATTTTCGAGATATCCGCTCTTGAAGGTGTGACATTTTGAAAAAATACGTTCGCCTCCAATTTTTTTCTATTTTCCTCTTATAACGTTTTAAAAATCGATGGAGAAAACCATGCTGATGAGTTTATAGAGCAAATTATAGTCTTCAATTTGATGCATAATTTCACACTTTTACGCATTTCCCTACGACTGTTATTAGCTTTAGTATTGAGGGTGGAATCTCCAGTTTTGAAAAAAATGGTACCTTTGAACCAGCCCCACACCCTTAGCACAGAGGGTAGAGGTGGGGACTTTTGATATGCTTACCTGGCTTACATGTATGTATCTTGGAAACAATGCATTTAGATATTACAAAACTCTACTATACAAAACTTGTAGGACATTTAATTAGCTTCATTTTTGTTCAGTTAGTCATGTCGCTGAAATGCATTGAGTCATGTCGCTGAAATGCATTGTTTCCAAGATACATACGTGTAAGCCAGAAATGAAAAAACGAAACTTTTAAACCACCCTCATCCCTTAAGCACAAGGGGTAGGGATGAGGACTTTTGATATGTTCACCTTCTAACTGGTCCAAAACTAAGCTGCAAAGTATAATATTGTGTTCTAAACTTTCCCTCCAAATTTCCCTGTCAATTGATCTATTGTTGTTAAACTGAAGATTTTACACTCAACACTAGAACGGATGCAACAATCGCAGGGAGATGCGTATAATAATGAAATAATACATGAAAATAAAGAGAATATGATGCTCTATGAGCTCATGATTATTTTTTCAATCAATCGTTAAAAAGTTATAAGGTCAAAAAAAAAAAATCGAAGCCGGAAGGGGTTTTCTTGAAAATGTGACCTTCGAGAACTCATACCTAGAAAACTAAGAGAGATATGGAAAAAAGTTACACATGAAACTTGTAGACCAATTTGTAAGCTTCAGTTTTGTATTACACAAAAATTTTCTAAAGACGCATATTGTTCGAGATATGTGCAAAAAATCAAAATATAGTACTTTCAAACCACCCCCACACCCTTAGTACAGGGGGTTTAGGAGTGAGGACTTTTAATATGTTTACCTCCTTACTACCCTAAACAGAACTGCGGGGTCAAAAATTGTCTTCCAAACTTTTCCCTCTATAACCCTTCCTTGACTGGACTTTAAGACAGTAGATGGAGCATACACATAAGTAGCATAGACGAGTAGATAGAATAGAGTGGTACTGACTTTAGAGTGAAGAAACCAGCTCACTGTACCCAGGAGATATAAGTAGGTGAACACTTTTTCATATCAGGATAGTTTACGCTACGTCTGGATTTGACGTCATCGTTCAACGAATACTAATTTATCGAGATGTACGAGTCGATATATCGATTTGTTCTTGGTATTATTATAATTAATTGTTCAGATTTATTTGATTGCTTTTGACCATTTTTAACTCAAGGAAAAGGTACTTCAGTCCTTATTTAGAACTTCTGAACTTTCAAAGACAAAAACTACAAAATTATTTAGCAAAGTTAACCTCAAATTTTACATCTCTGCCTCTTCTCCAAGCTAATAACTGTCGACTACATCTCGATATCGATGAACATGTAGGCCTATTTTATTTAAATTTAAATGCAAGAAAATAACACATATTTTCTAAAGAAAATATGAAAATGTAAGGTTTGACAAACACAGAAAAGTTAGTTCAGATTGGAGCTGATTATATTTGCATGTTGTTTCCACTTCGTGTACCCTTAATTTGTCTTCAAATTCTTGTGAAGTATTGGTGAATAGCATTATTAACGCGGTTATAGATAGCTAATAAGCCTATATATACAGAAACCTAAGTTATATTGATTGTTGATTGTAATAATGAAATTGAACAAATCGATACCTCGATATAATCAATATACATCTCGATAGATTAGTATTCGTTGAACGATGACGTCAAATCCAGACATAGTGTAAACTATCCTGATATGAAAAAGTGTTCACCATATAAGACAGTAGCATAGTGGATAAGTAGCATAGACGTGTAGATAGAATAGAGTGGTAGACTGACTTTAGACTGAAGATAGGCAGCTCACTGTACCCAGGAGGCAGGTACCCAGAGCGGTTCCGTTTCGACGCGACTGACCGCACAGACCAGTTGCTCGAAAGCCGACGAAAGGTCTGCGTTCACTATGGTCTCGTCGAACAAGTGGCTGTAAAGGAACTCGATTCGTTTGCTGCTGTGGATTATGTCGTGGAATTCGTCGTCCTGCAACACAGAAACATCACAATTAATCGATGGAAAATGAAAAACCAACGAATTTCTAGCTATACATTCCAAGGAAGTCCTCTAAAAGAAATGAAATGAACATATATGGAAATGAAAATGAAAATAGACTTTAGTCTGTCTTTGAATAATACGACAATTATTTTTTTCAGAATTATACTGAACGAATTCCTAGCTATACGTTCCAAGGAAGTCCTCTAAAAGAAATGAAATGAAAATAAAAATAAACTTTATTCTGCCTTTGAATAATACCACAATTAATACAATAATCTTTTCAGAATTATATTGAACGAATTCCTAGCTATACGTTCCAATGAAGTCCTCTAAGGCTAGGCACCGGTTAGTCAAAGACTAGTCACGTTTAGTCACAATACTTCACATAGTTGCTTATGGAGTCATGTCTAATTACAATTACTAATCAATGTGTGTTGCGTCATGAGCAGCAATGTGAAGTATTGTGACTAAACGTGACTAGTCTTGTCTTGACTAATCGGTGTGTGACCAGCCTAAAAGAAATGAAATAAAGATATGGAAATAAAAATGAAAGTGAACTTTATTCTGCCTTTGAATAATACGACAATTAATACAATATTTTTTTTCAGAATTATACTGAACGAACTCCTAGCTATACGTTCCAAGGAAGTCCTCTAAAAGAAATGAAATAAACATATGAAGAAAATGTGAATAAAAATGAACTTTATTCTGTCTTTGATTAATAAGATAATCTTTTCACAATATTATACTGACAGCAATAATTTTAATATGTAGACGCTGTCAGTTTGAATTTCTTCTAAGTACATATTTTATAATACAGAGGTACGAGCTGCACAATAGATTATAATGATTAGCTGCGGTCATTGCGGTACAATGATAAAAATTTATTGATTTTTATTAAAAATTGATCTTTATCATGAAAATGATAAAAAAGAACACTCTTTACAGAGATGGTTGAAGCTAATTGAGCAAAAAGTTGAAAATCGAATAGAAAACAGCAGACACAACAACTGAGAACGCAGAAAACAATTAACAATACAATTGTATAATATATTCCTTATAATGACTTTCCGATGGTTCGGAACCCACGTAAAGCTGTAGCTAAACTCATCACTCATCATCATCCGTCTAATTACCCACCCTCAAGCCTGAAGCTCATGTGGGTACCACCCTAAAAAAAAGTTGTTTTTTTTCGCTTCATGATTTGAATCACGTTAGTGTGAGTAGCCTATAGCCTTACACATATGTGGAAGAACAATGAGATAAGGTATAATTATTATTTAACTAAAATCCTAAATAAATGCTGTAAATCACCCCGAAGACTTCTGCTACTGCAGACATTGACAACAGGGTTAACAGCTAGACGTCTGCAGTAGCAGAAGTCTTCGGGGTGATTTACAGCATTTATTTAGGATTTTCGTTAAATAATAATTATATATCAATTAGCATTTGAATAAATGCATTCTCTATTTAATTCCATCTGTAAAATGAGATAATGCCTAGAGATTAAACGGATAGGATAGAGATTCAAATAGTAATCCAAATTATATTTCACTGGATACAATATCATACAAAAGCTATTATCTGCTTATAAATTCATGACTCTATTAAAAGTGACTGTAACCTATTTGAGTGTGGTCTTTAAAAAATAACTGAAGTAGAGCTTAATAGTAGGCCTACTCAGAAGATAATGCATTATTTCATGGAAAATGTGATTTCTGCGTAAATTACCCATCACGAATAAGATAAAAGTATTTGAAAATGCGTAGAGCATTACCGTAAATCCTCTCGAATTATTCTCATCAAATGTTGAACGAGCAAATGCAGTGTTTCTTGTTTCTTTTAAGCCTTCAAAATCGGGAGGCTTTATGTAGATTATGTAAGGTTTTAGCTGAGGTGTTCTCACCATCCTCAAAGCCTGGAAAGGAAAGTTCAAGTTGAGAAAATTATAAACACCCTTAATTTGAATTAATCTTCATTGAGGTGAAAGTGTATTTCTACATACAATGTTCTCAACTAGTTTATCATGAATAATATACTACTGATATAATATATTACTACCAGATATATCTATATTATATTTATGATAATAATATTCCTAGTTTAATCCAGTTCAACAATGTTTTAGCATATTTTATTGTGGTATAACTTATCTTATTGCACCTATCCCAAGTGGATTCACTCTATTTAATGAAATATAAGAGCCCACATAGACCTTTTTGGCCTGTTCGTGGGTCAATGAGTCCAGTACTGTGTGATTAAAGTATACATTTTTTTCCTGATTGAACTTAAGAGAAATAAGTTTTTTCAATTTCATAATCGCACACACACCACACACACACACACCACACACACACACACACACCACATACACACACACACACACACCACAGACACACACACACACCACAGACACGTTGGTCATCACAAGGTGAACCGCTAGGCAAAAAGATATATTGATTGGGACAAAGAGAATATCCAAACATTAGAAGTAACCAATATCCTATTGATAAATAGATTAAAGTAGCCGTTCACATTGATCTTCATTCAGCGTTTTTATCCAATTTGTAATTATTGATTTATATTTTGATAAACTACATGCGCCCGACTGACTTATTTCTTGAGGAATGTTATTCATAATAGTGTGGCATAGGTATGATATATTCCTATCACAGGCTGAACGTGTGTTTCGTTGAAGACCCGAGTGATGAAAGTCTTGTCATGTAATGATGATTGGACTCTGAATTGAAATATATTTTATTCTTGAACATGTACATCAATACTGATTTAATGAATAGCTGCCTGATTCTGAAAACGTTGAAGACCTGAAACAATCGTACGGATGGAAATCTTCTGCATAGACCAAGGCCAACTTTTATTATAGTTTTCTGAGTCACTGATATTTGATCTAACAACGCTTTGGGTGCACTTCCCCAAAGGACAATACCGTAGGAAATAATGGACTGAATGTACGCATAATACACTGTTCTCAAATGATTTATATTAAGGATTCCCCTAAGCTGGTTGAACACATAAATCATTTTTCTCAGCCTACTATTAAGGTATCTAACATGAGAGCTCCATCACGACTATCTATATGAATGCCTATATATTTATATTCATAGACAGTCTCTATTAAATCACAGCCACACGCATTACCCTAATCAGCCCCGCACGTGTGAACCCTCAATTCCAAGTTGGTAGGGGGAGCACGACTGTCACGCAGAAAAATATGCAAACACTTGGTTTTTTTTTTGTATTCATGCTGAGTATATTGATATAAAACCAGCTTTTCAATTGTCTTAGCTCACTTGAAGCTACTCTGTACACATTTTCCCAACTGTTATTGTTTTTAAGGTACTTGGTCAATTGCTTCTTGAAACATTTCTCGATGACCTTAGAAATGAAACTAAGAAGGTTTATAGGTCTATAATTATTTAAATCATTTTTAATGCCAGACTTATAGAGTGGAATAACTTTCGCTAATTTGAGAATATCCGGAAAAGTTCCTGATATAAGTTGAATAAGCCTGATATAAGTTGGAGTAAAATGTGGTGGAATGTGAATCTATAGCTGAGTATAAGATGTGAAAGAGTGTGAATATAAATATGATTTTGCTCATAACTTACATGGAATTGGGGTGCGAAATTTGTCGGGATCGGTAGCGATCAAGCGGCGCTTCAGTTCGTTGCGACCCACTCCCGGGGGACCAATCAGGACGATGGGGCGCGGTAGCCCCACTCTCGGGTATAGTTTGGCCACCTAAACAACAACAATTCAAATTACAATTTTCTCAAATCCAACTCATAAGAGCATACAACACAAAAATCACACAACTTGGCATGATGACAAATAATTATGTGCTAGGCTACTAATAATGTAGGTCTACGAGTAATTCGAGCGTAAAACTTCCTTACTGATTTTGCAAAATGATCGATTTATTTTTTCTCTGTCATGTAACCCATGTCAGAGGTATTTATTAAACATAAAAAAACATTTACACTATGGAAAAAAGTCCTTTACATATTTGGATTAATTTCCTTAAACTATCGTGTAGCATCTCACTATAGATATAATTATTATTTAACGAAAATTCTTCGTTAAATAATAATTATATATTAATTAGCATTTGAATAAATGCATTCTCTATTTAATTCCATCTGGCTCACTATAGAGTCTATGTGTCGGGATGCATAAAATAACTGCGATAACTGCAGATGGAAATTAATGATAAGATGTATTTATTTGAATGCTAATTAATGTATCATTGTTATTAAACGAACATTCAAATTAAATGCTACAAATCACCTCGAATACTTCTGCTACTGCAAATATTGACAACATGGTCAACAGCTAGATGGAAATTCGATAAGAGCTACTATCCAAAAATAATTTGTCAGCCCGGCTAGCTCTAGCTATTCTCATCGAATCTCCATCTAGCTGTTAACCCTGTTGTCAATATATGAAGTAGCATAAGTCTTCGGGGGGATATGCAACATTTAATTTGGATTTTCGTCTAATAATATCAACTGTTATTAAAGACAATATAAAAAACATGAAATACCCTTTCATTTAGAACATTTCAAACAACTACTTTCGGCCTTTGGCCATTTTCTCATTTAAACTTGAATAGGCCTAAAGTAGTTGCTTGAAATGTTCTAAATACAAAACAAAAAGAAAAAGTGAAAAGGTACTTCATGTTATTTATATTGTTTTTAATTATTTGTAATAACTACAATTAATGACAATTACTTAGTCTTCTTATTTAATATTTTTAATGAAGTAGCCTTCACACTTACAAGTGAAGTGATTTTACCGACAACTGTTTTGCTCAAGCAAGAAAGTCGCGTTTCACCTTCTTAATATTGTACATGAAATTTAATATTTTTCCTACAGTTACGTTGAAAAGTGGCCATTGCTGCACTGATTACAGAACGCAAAGAATCACTTTTTCGCTCTAGTGCGGGAAAAATTTTTCTGCACTACAGATTTGCAAAATGGCAACGCAAAATACTTTTCCTACAGTTACGTTGAAAAGTGGCCATTTCTGCACTGATTACAGAACGCAAAGAATCACTTTTCCGCTCTAGTGCGGGAAAAATTTTTCTGCACTCCAGATTTGCAACATGGCAACGCAAAATACTTAGTAGGTTATATGGAGCAACAGTGCAGCAAAATCAAAATGAAGTTGGTAACAGTGACTGCTGTGGCTGCTATAGTGAGCAGAGGTGCAACCAAGCACAACGCGCTAATTATTATTCATTATAATTATATTATAACCAAGGACAACGAGGACTTTAGGATTTTAGGATTAAGGTTTTTATCAATAATAAAATTACACAGAAAAACATTTGATGCATTTCAGGCAATTTTACCCATAATTACCCACTTTTCATATTCAATGGTAACTGTAGGAAAAACTTAATGTGAAATACGTGCGCAAAGTTCCTCTGCTGCACTCAAGAAACCATTCCGCCCTCGCCTACGGCTCGGGCGTAAACGTTTCTTTCGGTGCAGCAAACTGTCACTTTGCGCACTAGTTGCACAAATAACTAATTTCACTTTGCGGAAAAATTCTATGTGTTATATCATCTGTTTGACAACATTTTCTTTGAAAGTGAATATTTCATGAAGAAATTTCAAAATCAAGATCACAAAAATATTCCAACCACGAAGTGTTTTATGAAGTATTCAAGATTTCTAAGCAGTTTTGAAATCACAAACGATAATTGGAATTTAATTAATTGCACATTGGGTGTTGAGTGGATTTTGGATTCTCAATTAGAAGCTCAGTTGTTGCAGGTCGGACACAGCAATGTCTCTAGGCTAAATATGCCAAAAAATTCTTCAGGGAAACCCAAATGTTTCTAATTTATTTTGTTGACCTATGAGTCTATAAGTTAGGCGAGCTGCCGCTCTTCCCTTGTTTACAGCATTACTATCTCATAATGATAAGATATTGAGATCTGTAATAAACGAGTAGTGGGAGTCAGTCTTGACTGAGCTCTCTAGACAGTAACATAATTTTTTAAACTTGAACTCTTTTAACTTATATATAACTAGCCGTCAGGCTCGCTTCGCTCACCATATCCGTCTAGCCCCTCCTGGACCCCCGACTGGATCGTCCAAAAATGAGGTCAGCGGGCTCGTTTCGCTCGCCTGCATTTTTCATTTCAGCATCCTTAATTCCATGAGAAAGTCAAAGTACTTCCTCGCTCGATTCAATCACCCAAACGCAAAAAACCGCTAATTTTGGGCGTATCTTTGGCGTTATTTCAAATTCCTTCTAACACAACATTAGTACACCCCAGCTAAGCTTCTGTAGTAAATTTGAACATTTTATGTTCATTTGTTTTCGATAAAGCTGAGAAAGCGTAAAAGAACGCTGGAAAAACGCAGATTTTGGGCGTATCTTTTGGCGTTATTTCAAATTCCTTCTAATTATTACACCCTAGCTTAGCTTCTGTACTAAATTTGAACAATTTCTGTTCATTTGTTCTCGATAAATCTGAGAAAAAGCAAAAAAAAAACGCTGGAAAAAACGCTATTTTTGTGCGTATCTTTGACGTTATTGCAAATTCCTTCTAACACAACATTATTACAGCCTAGCTGAGCTTCTGTACTAAATTTGAACATTTTCTGTTCATTTGTTCTCGATAAAGCTGAGAAAACGCTCAATAAACGCTGGAAAAACGCAGATTTTGGGCGTATCTTTGGAATTTTTTCCAAATCCGTTCTTAGTGCGCCTCTAAAGGGCCAACTGAACATACCTACCAAACTTGAACGTTTTTGGTACGGTAGATCTTTAGTTCTGCGAATGAGTGAGTCAGTCAGTCAGTCAGTCAGTGAGTGCCATTTCGCTTTTATATATAGATACATGAAAATTGATATTACCTCTTCATAAGTGGGTATCTCCTCGCGGTCAAAGTCCTCACGCTCCTCAGCGTCATAGATGATCTTCTTGGTCTTGGTGTTCTTGGACTGGCAGTCGGAGACGGCGATGCCCTCCTCATCTGGGAGAGTGCAGGGGGACAGGGGCAGGTGCACCGTGAGGGGGGGAAGGGGTAAACCCGGGTAGCAGGCGTCCAGACTTAGACCCAGGCGGGGTTCAGTGTTCACACAACTAATCATCACCCCGTCTGAAATCAATCAATAGCAAGTTAATATCGAAGAGCAAAATGTTAATGAATTGAAGGTGATGGTTTCTTGATAGAACACATAGAGAAAAGTGTATTAATAAATTGGAAAACATATTTGTTTGGCTAGTTATTATTTGTTTGGATAAATTTGATTGGTTATTCAAACTACATTGAAGGATAAATAATAATGATTGAATGATGAATTTAATAGTTGCCTTTATTTGATTCTTGGAGGCCGAGGTTAGAGCTAGAATGCTGTCTGTTACGTTATGTAACTGTCTGGTGTTTATGTGTTGAAGAAGGATATTCTGTTTTTGAATTCTGAACACTTTTCAATTAAAATTTATTGTAGTTATTATTATTATGGCTTTGTTTATTATTCTTCATTTTTTGTTTATAAGATTTATTTTTATAAGTGTATTTTTAATTTTTGTTTGTTACATTTTCTGTAATTAACTCCCTTCTTTTAAGGGTAGCAGGACGAAGGAAAAAGTAAAAGGAATGCTTATGGCTTCATTGGCAGAGATATCCTATTTTAATAGGTTTTATTAGTGTTCTAATTAGGTTTCTATTAATGTTTATTATTTGTTTGGTTAAATTTTATTGGTTATTCAAACTACATTGAAGGATAAATAATAATAATGATTGAATTGAATGCCATAGTTGCCTTTATTAAATCGTGGGAGGGCGTGGTTAGGGCTAGAATGCTGTGTCTGATACGTTATGTAACTGTCTGGTGTCATTTGTTGAAGAAGAATATTCTATTTTTGAATTCTCAACACTTTCCAATTACAATTCAATTAAAATTTATTTTATTTTATTTATTTATTGTATAAAATACTATAATCATAATACAATTATGACATTGGAGGAAAAACTAGGCTGAGCCTGTACTATTTCTCTCCAAAAATTTTGATAAAATGTTAATGTTGTCCAAAAGATAAGGTTATATAGTCACACACTGCTTCGTCGTCACTTGATTTTCGGTCCAGAAATGATGATTTAAAATTTTTAATTTTGAAGGTTGATTGTATACTCTAAATGAATCACAGAATGTATCACAATAAATTAAAAACTCTAGAAATATTGCACTTATTTAAAAAAATTATTGTAGTTATTATTGAAAACAATATAAAAACTTGTAGTACCCTCTATTATTAAAAACTTTAAAATAAAATAATAATTTTACTTAAAAATGACCTATGGTCGAAACTAGTCGTTGAAATATTTTAAGGTTTAATAAAGGCTACTACAAGTTTTTATATTTTTTCATTAATCTGTACAAAAGTAGCCCATATAAGTGAAGTGTTTTTAGTTATTATTATTAATATGCTGATGGCTTTATTGACAGAGTTGGAAATAATAAATAAAGAAAGACGCATTCATGTACATTTTGAATAAAGAGATTGATTGATTGATATATCCTATTTTAAAGTGAAATAAAACCGATATTGTAAGTTGCAATTTATTTGAGCCAATCTAAAGTTTCAATGCACTAGAGGTATCATCATCATTAGTGGTTGGAAAGACTAAAACATCTAACAAAAAAAAGCCTAAATAGTCTAGTCTCAAAAGTCTAATACCACTGATGATGGTGCATTGAACCTTTACTTTGGCTCAAATCAATTATGTGGAAAACAATATATTTTATAATATCTTTCAATATCGCTTTTATTCCACCTTAATATGGAGAAATTCCACAATATCTCTGTTCATAGTGTAAATTATATCCTATTTATTGTAGTGTAGTAGTAGTAACTCAGGTTCGGTTTCTAGAACACTTGATTTTAATTTTGTTGAACTTATAGATTCAACGGTCCAATACATTTATTTGGTATGCTAAAAACCAGGCCTGATACAGATTTAATGGTTCATTGATCAAAAATCATAGGCCTATTAATTGTTGATTCTTGTTCATAATGATCAATTATATCCCATTGGTCGAGGAAATTTATTTTTCTTGATTTAAGTTGATAATACTTTTCATAATAAATTGAGATGAAATATTCTGGTAGTTCCTTGATTGATCACTGTATTCCTACATAGCCTAAAACGATTTAGCAAGGACGTGGCCTGCTAAGAAAAGGATAGTGCTTCCAAGTCGAGAGGTTTGAAGTGTATCTCACGATACCAAAGACAAAGATGAAGATTGTGAGATTAATTGACTATTTTGTTCAATTACTTTAATTGACCGAGCGAAGTGAGGTCTAAAATTCAAGTCGACGGTTTGGCATTTCCCATGTTTAAATGTTTTTATGTTGCGCATTTACGGGAAAACGCGGTAATAGATTTTCATGAAATTTGACAGGTATGTTCCTTTTTAAATTGCGCGTCGACGTATATACAAGATTTTTGGAAATTTTGCATTTCAAGGATAATATAAAAGGAAAAAGGAGCCTCCTTCATACGTCAATATCAGAGTAAAAATCAGACTATAGAATTATTCATCATAAATCAGCTGACAAGTGATTACACAGATGTGTGGAGAAGCCAGTCTATTGCTGTATTTCCATAAGGTCTATAGTTTCAATCAGGTACTTGTGGATGAGAATACTGCGTGAGGTCTACTGTTCACAGAGCTACTAGTATAATTGACTAATTTAAATACGATTGACTTTAATTGACTATTAGATTCCTTTCTTTTGTTCCGTATCGTTTTATGACGTTCAATCGAATTCAACCACATTATTCATAATAATTATGCTAATAATAATTACGGTATGTCAATTATTGATTGACAATGGTCATTTTCTGTGTGAATATAATTAACAATTAAAAGTGATTAGCTCTTTTGAGTGGTTACTATCATACTACCCGTATGATAATAGAACATACAATGTACTGCACAGTAATTCAATTTTTTTATTATTCATAAAATATTTTCATTTTTTGAAATGTATGAATTCAGGGCTACTTTATTGTATTTATAAAATAAAATTATAGTACAATTTGAAAATAATAATTATATTATTTTCAAAGGGTACTACAATTCTATTTTATAAATATTTTAAATTTTATTTCTCTAAAATAAGTACAGTAGTTGTATGTTTATAGTCAACACAGTAATACATCACGGGTAACTGAATATCAACTATATAGTTTTCAGTACGGTAAATGAATTGCCATAATTATCAATTGAACGGGAGTTTAACTTTCAATTCTATTTGAAATGCAGGTAGGTAATAACGCACTAACCGTGGTAGTCAATAATGGATAATTCAATAAATCCATTGAAATCTTTTCTTTTTTCTTCAATGTCGTTGTGCTACGTGTTTTGTTAGGTATTTTCAACTTCTAATTCATTGAATGATTATTTTGTCGAATATAATGTTCACCAAAGTAATTATTATGCAGCTTTTCTCAAATATTGTTACAATAAAGAAATATCCAAGTTTTACAAAGTCTGTGAGTTGATAGTAATATTGAAAACATGACTCCTTAATTAAAGGTGAATCTACATCAACGTTGGTAGCTAATTAGCGTGATAATTAGTTATCAAATGTAGAAGTATCAAAGCTTGAATCAATAGTGTGATTCAAGTTCTGAATTCAGTGGAAATGATAGGTAGGCATTGTTGCACTTTCCCTATTCCACCACATTTAATACTATTGTAGATGGCTGTGATTCAAGTTTCAAGTTATCCCGGTAAATCTGATATGAGATTAATATTTTTGATTCTGGTTGAAAATTATAATTTCTATCACAAAAATACTTTATCCGACATGAAAAATAGCTCTTTCATAACTTAATTATAATAAATAATAATAACATCACCTGGCTCAGGTCTGGTGTCAAAGTTTTCAGGTCGCAACTGATTTTAATAATAAATTTTCGTAATTGGATTGAATATTTTGGTACGGTAATTCATCATATATTATTTCCACGTAGTCTGAAAGTAATTTGAAAACAGTGCGGTGTTGGAGTCTATTTTCTTTAATTTTCATGATCAAAATGAAAATTTACTCCTTTTTTGCAATAATGATTCTATTTTCTTCATAAATCTCTCTGTAATGTCCAAGGTGCTATTATGCTGGATGGTATCAATAAATAAAAATACTCGGAGATTCACAATTTTTTTAGAAATAAAAGAGACTAGATTTTTTCATCACTATCAATATTTTAAAAACAGTTGAAGTTGATAATAACGGTTGGATAAAAATGAGAGTGGTGATGATATAACATCGAAATAAAGTAATCAGGTTGTTGTGGTAACCATAGTTTTGTTTCTTAAACTATTATCAATAGTAGAAATAATTCAGTATCGATTAATAATGGTGTGAGAAACAAATATATTTTCTGATTTATTATAATTGATAGCAGGGTTTGACAATTTCTTGTTATTTTGATCTACACAGAATAGTCGTGACTGCCTTTATTCTTCCTGAATTTCGCTTACATGAGAAAATTTAATACAGTGGGAAACAAAAAAAAAATCACTCATAAAATATTTGGAATAAACAATAGTTTGTCTTTACAACAATCAACTTTCAGTGCTCATGGGATAATCGACAAATGCAGGCATTGAAACTTGAGTTTTGTGTGAAAAAACGATCTAAGGGTTGAGGCGTTTTTTCAGATGAGTCGACACGACACGACAGTACAGGAAGCTCTACGATTGGCTGATTCTCGTTACGACAGCCCAATCGGTCAATCAGAGAGCTTCCTATCCTGTCGTGCCGTGCCGACTCGTCTGAAAAAACGCTTCGTGAGTTTCGGCCATGAGTATTGAAGGCAACACAAATATTGGGTTTCAATTTCATTCTGGAACAAGACCACAACATCTCACATAGATGACATCACATCTCACGTTCTATTATTGATTTGTGCCCATGTTCTCAATTATTACTGATCTATGTGAATATGCCCATTTAAGTACTTTAAAAAAATATTTTCTGTATATTTAAGCTACGTCATACTTGTCTATCTGGTGTATTTGGATGTCAACAATACTTTAGAAGTATGAAGTAGTGAGAAACAGAGTAACACACATACTGACTAAATCGGAGTTGAATTCAAGTCTATAAAGACGAATAAGGTAAAGAAGAAATAAGGTTGAAAGAATAAACGATGATGGAGAAATTCAAAACAGATATCTTTCTAGTACTGGATTCAATAATTTTTTAAAGAAAACATCATGAGAAAGAATAGGCTCAAGACAGAAGGTAGAAAAAATAAATTTTCTTAGTTAAAATCCCAAACTACATAGCAGTACTATTCTGATAAACGTTCTATTAGCACATTATTCAGAAGGTCTACATTTTGTCTGGAATAAGGCTTTTGTCAGTTGAAAATCATTGATAGAAAAAAAGAACATTTTGTTTAACAAAATATTAAGAGTAGATAAATATTTGAACCAACGTAGATTTAATCTAAAAACTAAGTTTATGAAATGATTTTCTAAAGAATAAGACTTGTCCAAAGGAGTTTCAATATTTATAATAGTTTTAATAGCTTTAAGGAAAATTGAAAAGAGTAAAACATAAGTGATTATAAGATTGTCTACGAGTACATTCCTTTGATTGATATTACTCTTGTGGTGAAAATATACAATACAGTATTCTAAATACAGCAAAATATAAAAAAAACACAGGAAAGATTAAGCATCGTACTACATTAGGTTATCACCAGTGCCTGGCTGGTGTCTCACTCTGAACACTAGGACACCGCTGGGACACCTAGATTATGGGAGTGAAGCAGCGTTCTTCCTCCTTCATGGTGCCGCGCACTGGTGTCCTAATTTAATACGAACCTTAAGCTTTCATTGCTCATGGAAACTACTGGTGTAATACGAGCCTATATTGAGAGGAAATAATGACTTTAAAAACTAAAATGAAGAGAGAACAAAAATCAAAATCACATGAATGTATTTTCAAAAACATACAAAATATAAAAAACAATAATTGTCATTTCTGAGCGGCTAGTTTGACAAGTTTTCTTAATATTGTTTTCAAATTGATAAGTCAAGAATAATTATTGCGAAAATAAGATTGCCATTAAAAATGATTGAATAATCTAAGAAGAAATGTTTTAACTATCTTCATCGAGCAGTCTATGAATAATAACGCTTTTCAACAATAATTAGTTTCTATTTTCCTAGTTTGAGAGGTCTAGTTTCCTATGAATTTGTGAAGATAAGCAGTTTATAAATAATAAAGCTTTTCAACAATAATTATTTTCTATTTTCCTAATTTGAGAGGTCTAGTATCCTATGAATTTGTGAAGATAAGCAGTTTATGAATAATGAAGCTTTTCAACAATAATTGTTTTCTATTTTCCTAGTTTGAGAGGTCTAGTATCCTATGAATTTGTGAAGATAAGCAGTTTATAAATAATAAAGCTTTTCAACAATAATTGTTTTCTATTTTCCTAATTTGAGAGGTCTAGTATCCTATGAATTTGTGAAGATAAGCAGTTTATGAATAATGAAGCTTTTCAACAATAATTGTTTTCTATTTTCCTAGTTTGAGAGGTCTAGTTTCCTATGAATTTTTGAAGATAAATGTTCAACAAAAATGAGTAAACTATTAAAAAAAATTGAGTAATTTGAAAACAGTGAATAAATTGGCAGACTACATTCACTACTGTTTTTCATGCAGACATTATATTATCATGCATGGAACGAATAATAATTCGAAAAATGGGAAATTAAATTAATAAAACACAATTTATTCAATGAATATTCAAAGTATGAATTTTTAAATAAAGTTCACAATTGGGACGGATTGAAAAATGTCTAGTTAATTAGTTTATATTTTATGACATGAACTTCAAATCAGACTTCAAAATTTAGAAATTCATAATATTATTAGAGAAGAATGATGATAATTAGCATATTTATTTCAAATAAACGATTGAAAAATAATTAAAAAACTAGCTACCAACTATATATTATAATCATTTGAATAAGAATGATACTTCAGGATCACAACATAAATATTGATAAACATAGTGAATAAATATATTGTACGATTGAACACAACATAAATATAGATTTAAGTAATAAATAATAACAACAGTAATAAAATAATATTGAATTTCAATGTTACAATCACAACGTGGAGTAAAGTATTTAACTAAGAAATATATTTAAAGAATAGAGAGCACCTTTAAGAATAGTTAAAGCTTATTTCGAATATTGGATGATTAAAAGAAAATAATAATATTATTTGTACGATATATAGCATTATTTGGCACTTGAGTGAAAAAAATAAATATGAAATAAGATTATATCAAGTAGGCTAAATAAAACATATAAATTATTATAGTGAAAAATATAGAATTTAAGTCATTTAAAATGAAGCACATACGCTAAATATTACATAATAAATAACTTGATGAGTCGATATGATTAACAAATTAGTATTATCTGGATTAAGTTCAGAACTTCCGATTAAGTTTAATATGACAATCCCATACCAAGACCAAAATTAACTGTCTGTTTACAACAGCAAATCTTATTTTTTAAATAATTGAGTTTTCAATTTTTGTAATATTTAAATACGGGTTGTAAACTGTCTAGTTAATTAGTTTATATTTTATGACATGAACTTCAAATCAGACTTCAAAATTTAGAAATTCATAATATTATTAGAGAAGAATGATGATAATTAGCATATTTATTTCAAATAAACGATTGAAAAATAATTAAAAAACTAGCTACCAACTATATATTATAATCATTTGAATAAGAATGATACTTCAGGATCACAACATAAATATTGATAAACATAGTGAATAAATATATTGTACGATTGAACACAACATAAATATAGATTTAAGTAATAAAATAATAACAACAGTAATAAAATAATATTGAATTTCATGTTACAATCACAACGTGGAGTAAAGTATTTAACTAAGAAATATATTTAAAGAATAGAGAGCACCTTTAAGAATAGTTAAAGCTTATTTCGAATATTGGATGATTAAAAGAAAATAATAATTATTTGTACGATAAATAGCATTATTTGGCACTTGAGTGAAAAAAATAAACATGAACCAAGATTATATCAAGTAGGCTAAATAAAACATATAAATTATTATAGTGAAAAATATAGAATTTAAGTCATTTAAAATGAAGCACATACGCTAAATATTACATAATAAATAACTTGATGAGTCGATATGATTAACAAATTAGTATTATCTGGATTAAGTTCAGAACTTCCGATTAAGTTTAATATGACAATCCCATACCAAGACCAAAATTAACTGTCTGTTTACAACAGCAAATCTTATTTTTTAAATAATTGAGTTTTCAATTTTTGTAATATTTAAATACGGGTTGTAAACTTCTGAATACAGGATATTTTTGAATGAGATCACCAATACAGTTTTTTTTTAAATTAAAAAGAAGACTAGAAATTTCATTTTAATACTGTAGTTCAGTTAAAAACTGGATATAATTTGTGTTTCAACAAATGTGTAAATAAATTATAGCATCAGTTTATTATAAAGCAAAAAAGTTAAAAATCATAATAATTATTTCTATCTTTAATATCTTTGTAAAGTGGAAAAATATATAAAGTAATAATAAGAAATAATACGTATCAATAATAATCTAGATGTCATAAACTACAACATTATTGATTAAGTAAAGCCTATCTCCACCATCATACGTTTTCAATCATAATAAATAACTTAAAGATAAAATAAATAATACGAATAAATCAAATATAACATTGAATCGAACTACTTAAATAATGAAAAATAATACTGAAGCTGAATAAATAAAAAGCTAAAGGATTTTTCACTACCAACATTTCAAATTTCAAAATGATACAATATTGATAACTCCTTTGAAAAAGTCTTGAATTCTTATCTATGAGAGATTTTTTAAACAAGGGTGCAGATAGAAAGAACATTGATTGATATTTTTTCCAATAATATCTAAGAATACCTTTTCAATACCAATATTGACAATTGGTAAGAAGAGGGCACTACCAACACTGACATCTATTTTTTGTCACTACCAAAGAATTTCAAATAATACATAATAATGATGCGGAGATATGTGAGAAGAGAGCAATATCAACAAATATCAAATAATACATAATAATGATGATGAGATATGTAAGAAGAGAGCAATACCAACATCAAGAGATTTCAAACAATGAATAATGATGAACAACTGGAGAGAGAGTGAATGCAGACGTTGAGAAGAGAACAAGACTAACCTTCTTCTTTTGTGGGTTTGTCTTCTTGGGCCCGTTCATGCATCACCCTTCTCTCTTGCAGGGCTCGGCTAGGAATCAAGCCGGCTCGCATATCTCTGTCTCCTTCTTTACGAGCTTGCCACCTACGGGAAAAATATGAAAATTGTTCAAATCCGTAAAAAATTGAGCATTTGTCAATGAAGCATACAAGTAAGGTTATGAGAGTGAAGGTTATACAGAAACATCTTGAAACTCTCCTGTATTATTTACGTATCTAGTCAATTCAATCACAAAATCAAAATTGAATTGGATAAACCAGTCTCCAAGGTATTATTGAGGGGTAAACATACAAAAATTATAATTATTCAGTAGCGACGTTAAAATAAAATAATGTTTCTATATAAAACCCAATTCGCTCAAAAGTGGCATTTTTCACTCCTATATAAAAATATGGTACAATACAAACAGAAGAGACGAGGCGCCAGGTCACGTACATTGGGTCCAAGGTCTATAGATACAGGTCATGACACAATCCCGTGATGAATTGCAAAATCGCCATTTTATGGGGTTCTAGTTCACCAATTTTCAAATTTATCAGCTGTTATCATAATAGATTGAACAACATGATGTGTTATTTTGTTCAAGGGATATTGATTCAAAGTTAGTAGACAGAAGGTTGGTCACTCATCTATAGTATTTTAGTTGAAATGCAATTGGAGTGGGGGAACTGCAGTCGTGACGTAGGCTGTAGTACAGAGTAGGTAGAATATCGCATTCTTGAGAATCATACGGTGACGTATAGTCAAATTATATAACACAAACATTTTCTGACATGCAAGATTTCTGTTTCTGCTTTACAATAATTATCAAAACAATTGAATAATACAAGTATTTTGCCATATAAAAGCAAAAACCCCACCTCCTAACCTTCCCTTTCAAATCCTTAAGGTTTCTTCATCTTCTAGGTCGTGTTTATATTTTGTAGTTTGGCTATACATCAGCTTGTGAATTTCGGGGATGAGATATTTTGATTCTCGTAGAACATGTGCTCGATACCAGCATTATGTTCAGTGCATTTATATGAATGAAATTCTTCGGATTTATTGGGATCGGTTTATCGGATTATTGCAATGCATTGGTTTATCAAGATTTTTTATGGGTTAATCTGAAATTATAATAGTATAACGTTGTCTACTAACGCTTTTCCAGCTTATTAACTTTTTCGTGTCACGTTTTTAGATTCTTGAAAAACTTTCAACTTAACTTTATTCACACAAGTTGAATGAACTTGAAGTATTTAACAACATCATTAGAATCAGTGATTCAATCGCTATAAGTATGGAGAATTTTTAAGTTCTAGGTCAATCTTGAGGGGATTAAACGACGATGTATTTGAAGATACAGTGAATAAACTGTATGCTCAGTGTGGTTATTCTATCACTTTTTTACTACACGTGACGTCACGCTGGCGTTTCCCCCACCACTTCGAATCTTTCACCTGTGAGTGATCAACCTTCTGTCTACCAACGTTGATATTGATTGGCTTTGAATTGTAAAATAAATTGTTCCGACAGAATAATAATATTTAGATTCCAACAAGGAACTGAATTGTTGATTCTTAAGGTGCGTACAGATATACGCGCCGCGAACATGAGCAATTCACTTTTAATCAGCTGACTATATCTGTATTTTAACAGAAACGGTAAGATTCAGATATAAAAAAGCTTGTCATCAGCTGATTAAAAGTGAATTGTCCATGTTCGCGGTGCGTACAGACTTTCGCTCTGCTCCGCAACCGAACGTCACTCCAGCAGAGCGATTGATGATCGACCGGGGAGCAACAGTGGTTCGAGCGAGGAACGCAGAAGATCTAACATCTTCCGTAAAGTTCATGATGGGTGCGTGGGCGGAGCGACTGTGGTTCGATGGAGGAAAGAGGGCGGTTCGAGGGCGGAGCGTGCTCGGTGCGGGTTGGAAGTGCGTATATGTGTACGCACCTTTAGATTTAATTGATCGGGAACTTAAAACTCTTTTTGAAGTTGGCCTCGCATATTTCTGTCTTGTCTCAATGCCTTATGAATCATAATCCTCAAGTTACAAGAATAAGAACAATTTTTAATAATAGATAAATGAAATAAAGCATTTATTATTGAAATTTCATTATTAAAAAATTAAAAACCTGAATTCACATATTATCTGAACTAGAATATTGTTTTTAAAACGCATAATTTTGTTACGAGCAAATTGAATTAGATTGGATTTTCAAATGTCCTGTCATAAAGACCCCATAAAATGGCCGCTCCATAAGGAACACGTGTGTCATGACCTGTATTTATGGACCTTGATTGGATCAAGTGAGGTATCTCGTGAATGAATAGAGATTTGAATGAACTTTTGTAATTCGTGAGAAATAATTAGTTGGGTGTCACTGAATTGAAATGCACAAGAACATCAACATATCTTATATTAGGTAGCGTTTCTGAACCAGTGCAAGAGTTCAAAATTACACAGTTGATATGAAACGTAGAATATTTAAAATATATTGTGATTGGATTTCTGGAACAATGGAAGGACCTTGAATCTCACAAATAAATAATCAAGAATATTCAAGATAGTCAACCATTTGAATGAGAACTTCCCAAGCTCATGGAAGTGCTCAAAATCATAAAATCAATCTAGAATGTTCAAAACTGTAATTCCAATGTAATTCCAAATTGTTCTAATGATTGTGTGCCAATGAAATGAGATAATTTTAAGCAACGTTTTATATGAGTGCGTCTTGGTCAATGGGGCTCAAAATGACACATTTGATCTCAATGTTTCAAATTATCGACTTCTGATCAATTTTCTTCGATTTCCAAAATTATCTACTTTTTATAGATACCTGAACCAATGAGAGAGTTTAACTCTCTGATTGGATGAAAAATAGATCCTGACAAAATTAATTCAGTTCAAACACTATTGCTTGAATAAAATATTATTCTAGTAATTTACTAGATAGTAATATAATAATAAAATAATAATCCAACCATAGTTGACTGGGTATTTTTCCACCTTTCTTTCTTTTCAGCACACCCCACCATGAAGCCTGTTTTTGTATTTTATTGGAAATTTATTTTTGATTGTGATTTTTTGTATTTTGATTTCTTTTATGTATATTGTGTTGAATTGAATATAGTTATTTGTGCAACTAGTGCGCAAAGTGACAGTTTGCTGCACCGAAAGAAAAGTTTACGCCCGAGCCGTAGGCGAGGGCGGAATGGTTTCTTGAGTGCAGCAGAGGAACTTTGCGCACGTATTTCACATTAAGTTTTTCCTACAGTTACCATTGAATATGAAAAGTGGGTAATTATGGGTAAAATTGCCTGAATAATGTATGTGTGTTTGAATGGCGAGGCGGCTGTGTGCTGTGTGTGTGGGTGGCACTGTGCTGTCGCTGTCCTTGGTTATAATATATAACTAATAATTAGCGCGTTGTGCTTGGTTGCACCTCTGCTCACTATAGCAGCCACAGCAGTCACTGTTACCAACTTCATTTTGATTTTGCTGCACTGTTGCTCCATATAACCTACTAAGTATTTTGCGTTGCCATGTTGCAAATCTGGAGTGCAGAAAAATTTTTCCCGCACTAGAGCGGAAAAGTGATTCTTTGCGTTCTGTAATCAGTGCAGCAATGGCCACTTTTCAACGTAACTGTAGGAAAAAATTATTCTAGTAATTATATTGTTTTATTTGAAAGAAAAACGTGTCATGGACTCACCAGTAAGTCACATTTCAACTTAGTATCATAGTATCATCTAACTAATACTAACATTAAGTAGAGTAGCATTGTAAATAACATTATATAGTAATAACATTATATCAGTTTCATGAAATCGATTTAGCTCTAAGACTTTAAAGAGAATAATTCATTGTAACCAAACTCAATAAATCTGTTGTATGAATTAGAATAGGAACTGTTTTGGACATAAACCTTTGGTAATTTTCTGAAACTTGTGTAAATCTAAATAACTGAATTAAATAAATACATAAAACATACATTAGTAATTTTGAACGTTTTGTATGATGGCAAAAAGTGTTAGTGACGTACCAGTAGGCATCATCCTGGCTGACAATATGTAGTACATCGCCCTTGACAAAGTCCAATCCCGCCTCTTTGCAGGGGATGTAGGGATCGCCATAGGCTGAGTAATCGAAATGCGCTCTCACTCGCACCTTGCTCTCTCGAATGCCTCCTTTTCCCTCTGCTGGTATCAGCTTGAACGTTATTGTGCCCTCCGAAGCTTGCTGCAAAACAAACCAAAAATAATGATTTGCTCAGAGTCCTATTTATTATACTGACTAAATTTTTTTACTTCAATTTTCTGTCTTGTATTAAAAATTTTTGTAAGTTGGCATCCACCAAAAAACATACGGGCCTGGCAGGACTCTCAATTGTTTTGAATTATGAATGAACAAATTCTGATTAGGTTAGATTGAATTAACTCTTCCCTGATTATCTTATTTCTTAGAATATGACGAAGATCGAGTGATTTCAATAGAACAACTTATAAATCTTGAAATAAAATTTAGTCATCAATAGAAAATTAACAGATAGATGTGATAGATAATTAAGGAACTGAAAATAGAAGAACTAAGCAATCTCAATGAATAAACCAAGACCAATTGAGCAATCTAAATGAAAAATTGGAGGATATTTACAGTGGAATTGAAAGATCTCTACAGTGAAAAATGAGAAATCTTCATGGTGAAATTGAAAGATATTTTTAGTGGAATTGAGAGACCAATCTTGATGAATAGTGATTTTGAAATAATCATCATTAATCATAAAAGTGAAGTTATCTTATTTTTAAATTTTATGTTTCGATTGTGATGTTTTTTTACATTAAAATGACATTTTGCTGCATATTCCTCCAATTCCACCTAAAAATGCTTCAGTGGTGGGATTTTTTTGGACGGATCGTCAGGAAAACTCTCCTTTTCAAGAAACCCCACAATTTATCCCTGTTTTGGGAAATAGCGCAGCATTCATAGCAACTCTTGTAGTGCTGCAATGTTGTTTATGACTGGAAAAGCCACACTGTTCCATTCAGAATTCTGGAATAAGAGCTAAGCCACACCCAAATCTACGAGATCTATACGAATTTGATGGAATACTAGTCGATACACTGCAAAATGTCATGGTAAAGTTGAAAATGCATAGATTTCTATGGAAGACATTCTGCTGAAGTTATATTAAAAAAATATGCTTTCATTTATTGTACAGTAAATGTACAAAAGTGAATGTAGATGCTACCTTTTTTATATATTCATTACCATTGAAGAAAAAATTCTTAAAGAATTCGTCACTTGATAAAATATTTCAGTTTCACTGAATGACCCTGTATTTCGAATAATTTTGGACTCGGAAAACAGCAGTCATTCGACCAGTTTCAAAAAACTGTTTTGGACTCAGATGGGGAACAGTAGGCCTACTCATCAGTGAACTATTTTTTAAAACAGCAGACTTAAAACAAACATAGAAACGGGTGAATTACCAGTATTTTGAGAACATCGTTGGGCGTTTTGCCCTCAACATTGATGTTGTTGACCTCGACCACCTCGTCCCCGACATGAATCAGCCCCGACCGATCGGCCGCACCTCCATGCATCACGCGCGCTA
The DNA here is from genome assembly GCF_014356525.2 of Nilaparvata lugens. Lineage (NCBI taxonomy): Eukaryota > Metazoa > Arthropoda > Insecta > Hemiptera > Delphacidae > Nilaparvata > Nilaparvata lugens. Next base: position 2,773,345 of record NC_052509.1, read on the forward strand.
TCACTATTTTGCCCGTCTCCTCGTCTGTCTTGATTGTCGCTCCCTGCAACAAACACAACCACATTCAATCAACAACAAAGATTAGATTGATATTATCCAATAAAAATTGTATTTAGACCAAACATTGTTTTCTATTTGTTTATTTATCTCACACAGTCACAACATCTAATAAATGATTGGGAGAGAATCAACAGAATAAACCTACTAGTGTTTCTCTCCCTAATTTTGATGAGGTCTTATGAGTTTATAAGTAATTAGTTTTTGATAGTCTAAGTGCCGGTTGCACAAAAGCCAGTTAAATCGTGATTAATTTCATAAGAAACAATCAAAGAAGGCTTTTTCAAAAAGAAGGCTTCTCTGATTGGTTTTCGTGAAATTAAACACGATTTAATTGAACCAGCTATTGTGCAACCGGCACTTAGACTATTAAAAACTTATTAATTATAAACTCATTAGACCTATCAAAATTAGGGAGAGAAAAACTAGTAGGTTTATTCTGTTGATTCTCTCCCAATCATTTATTAGATGTTGTGACAGTGTGAGATAAATAAACAAATAGAAAACAATGTTTCAATGAAACTTGTAATAATACATTAAACACAATTACAACATAACTGAATTGATGGCCGCGTGACCACACCTCTTTCTATAGACCTTGAGTTTGATTATACTAGGCCTATCTAGATCAGTGGATACCATGTTTTCATGAATTAATTTGTATCTGCCTATAGAATAGTTTCATAATTCGTAATAAAGTTTTTCAGCTTTCAGTGGAAAAAAACTTGAAAATAAGATGTGGAACTGACTGAAATGAGTGAAGTAATTGATTTTTTCGGGCCTATTGCATTTTTACCCGGGCCTAAATCTTAAAAAATAATGCCATAGAAAGAGTTTTGTCAGTTGAAAATCTCATTTTGTACATTAAGTAAAAACGGGATAACGTACTATCAAATGCCTGAATAGTTTCAATTTTGAATGCAATGAACTTTTTGAATGTACAAAACTTTCTTACTCAACTTACTTACTCCCAGGTCCATCTATACTCGTATCTAAGTGAGTCAAGAAATACATATTATTGAATAACAAAATACATTATTAATTGCTAAGTAAGATTAACGATGTGAATAGGAGATTCTTGAAGACCTCTACATATATAGTGAGTTGCAGTGATGTCATAATCAATTATCTTAAAAAAAATCTACATAGCTACATGTACCATGCGTTCAACTAATGATTTAAACGCAAATATTGTGAAATAAGAAACAGCTCTAAATTTACACAGATGAGATGAGTTGAGTGTCAACTACAGATTCAACTAATTTGAAGCGATTTAGGTGAAATTGATGAATCTAATTTTTGGAGTGAAGAATGTTTATTCCATCAGCTAATGAGATTATTTGTAAAAAAATCTAGAAAGAATAAAAGATGAGGAAGAGACAGTGGACTGCATACATTTATACCAATTTGGGAAGAGTATTAGCACAGCCACCTCTAATACAAGGCCCTGGCCTACGATATTGCAACGTCGCAGCGGAGGCCCAGAATCTAAACATTATTAGTGAAAAAGATTTGAAAAAATACCAGCTGATCTTTTTCACCAATCATGTATAAAGGTGCGTACAGATTTACGTGCCGCAAACATTAGCAATTCACTTTTAATCAGCTGATGCCAAGCTTTTTATATCTGTATCTTACCGTTTCTGTACAAATACAGATATAGTCAGCTGATTAAAAGAGAATTGCTCATGTTCGCGGCGCGTAAATGTAAATCTGTACGCACCTTTAGATTCTAGGCCTACACTGCGACATTGCAATACCGTAGGCCAGGGCCTTGTATTAGAGGTGGCTATGATATTAGACATTTCAAAAGGCTATTACACGATCAGATAATGATGAGTGATAGATGGGAGTACAGTTTGTCTACTTGATTTCATGTAATGTATCTATAGTGGTGAGTAATAATATTTGAGAAATTTTATCACTATTGGGACTTTCATAGTTCAGGAGGAAGTGTTACGTGGAGAAAACAACAAAATGGAGGCATGAATAAAGATAGTATTCATAAAATCACTTCACTTATGTGGGTTATTTATTCAAATTAATAAAAACAATATAAAACCTAAGAAATTGTCAAAAACCACAGATTTATTGATAGTTAGAAAGACCGGTTTCGGTTATTAAACCATTGTCAATCTCTGATAAACTTCTAATAAAGTTTATCAGAGATTGATAATGGTGTAATAACCGACAACGGTCTTTCTAAGTTTCAATAAATCTGTGGTTTTTTGACAATTTCTTAGTCTTTTTCATTCAATATGAATAATTACCACAATATCACTTCTCAACTACACAAAAAAAAAATAAAAACCTTTAAAGTACCCTTTAAAGTTTTTAATAAAGGGCAATAAAAGTTTTTATATTGTTTTTATCAATTTAGATAGTATTCAATCTGAATTCTACAAGGTTTTAAATAGAATATGTTCTTGATAGATGATGATTCTGTAGGACAAATAGTTTGCGCTCAACGAAGGTATTATATGTTACAATACTGGTAATAGTTTGAACCCGTAAGAAGTCAATGAATAGAGCACTACAAGATGAAATAATAGCTAAAAATGATGAGACAGGAAGAGATCATAATAATTATACATTGGAAAAACAGATATGACAAGAAGCAGAGATAGATCGGTTTAATGATATCGACAGATAAATACAGGACAAGAAAATCGGTTCTCAATTTTCATTTTGATGAAATGTTTTAGTTAATAGACAGTATATTTAGTTTATATATAGTTTAAAGACAGGTAATATTTTTTTAGACAGTACAAGAAGATGATCTAGATGAAACACATGAAACAGTTTTGAGATTAAGGCGATGCGTTTAGCATGCTTGCTTTGTGGGGTAAGGGAGTTTTGCAAAATTTGCAAATAGGGTAGAAATTCTTCTCTACCAAGAGGTGTAGTTTTTACTCACCACAATGGGTTCTGCGCTCTGAGCTCCGGTCTGATAGCATTACATAAATGAAAGCTCAGTCAGTGCACAACAATTTGCAAAATTTTCAAAAATAATCGAATGTAAATTAACGAGTTTAATAAAACGATTGCCGTATTATAAAAAATACCTGTTGACAATTTAAAAGAGGAAGGTTTCCCCGCATTGCCACATCATTATAAGCATAACTAGTTCTTATTGTATCAAGTTATGTAAGTAGAAATTAAATTTGTAGTAGTATTATTATCAATGAATAATAATATCAAATTTAGCTGAAAAATATTTACATGAACTGTTCTAGTCAATTATCAGGTAAATATTCAATTTATCTAGTCAATTATCAGTCAATATTCAACTAAGCCTGCTACTATAATATCTAGCAAATCTTTGTATTTTCATTTTTGAATAGGGTGGTATTTTTGTTGTTTGTATTATTTATTATTGCATAAGTTCGTATTATTTTTATCATATTTTTCTTTTTTCATTTGTATCTGTACAATTTTTATTGTTAAGGACACATATTTGGGGAAACTCGTTGTCTCCATTGAGAATAAATAAATACAAACCGTATTGGGTCAATCATAAAATTGAGGTATTTATAAGTAAAATCAACAATAATTTCGTATTAACTGAACAAATCAATGGGCTTCTGTATCAAGTTAAATACAAGGTATTATTTAAGATCAATTAAGAATTTGAGACGTTTCTATAAGTAGAGCCTAGAAATATTTATATCGACATTTTTCAATTTTCGAACACTTTCACTCAATTATAATACTTCTGGGTCAACGAGGTCGAATACGGTACATACTGTATTAGGTGAACTGAAAATCTGATCTATTCATTGAGTTAAGTCTATAAGAATTTTGGATGAATGACCAATTTTCTTTTATTTTTGTTTGGCCTAATGGACTACCTAATAAATTAAATATGTTTCTGTATTAAGCCAAATACTGGATTAGCTCAACTGAGAATGTAATAAGTAATATCTACAAAAACTTTGTATGAGATATTCGAATTCTAAAAATATTCAATGAGATATTTGATTTCTGAAAATATTCAATAAACTGTATCTTCTGCTATTCTTTTTGATATTTTGATATCTTCCTAGATATTAGGTCTTACCTAAGATTAGGTTACCTTAGATAATTAGGTATACGCACAGGTTTTACCTGGTAGGCTACTCCTTAAAAATAGATGACATAAAAAATATACTGCAATTTTGGGAGTATTTTTATATATTTAATACTGTAGTACTTTTCTTGTATTACTTTCAGATGTTATATTATATTATTATAATTGTGTATGCTTTTTGAGAAATAAATTTGAATTTGAATTCTTTTTGGAATATTGAGGAAATACCAATAAATAACACATTAGGATGATCAGTGCAATCAATAATTGTGCATTATATAAAACTGTGAACAAGGTGTTAGCCTTCTTACTTGAAGGAAAAATACGAGATCTAAATTTTTTGAACAGTTACTAACAACTCTATATTCTGTGAAAATTCGATATTACATTAGAATTCATCGACTAACCGATACAAAAGGATGATACTACATCCTTCAGAAGAAATTGCAATATCAATGGCTACTGAAATAGATCTAGTGTGAGCTTGTGTCGGTACAATTCCATATTAAACCACGTTTTCATACAAATTATTTTCTAAAAATATATGAGGAAGAAAATATATTCAATATATATAATTATATAAGTGTGAGGAAGAAGAGCTACATTAGTGAACTATTTAGAGAGTAAAATAATCAAAATTTCAACCTTCAACACATAACTCTCACTAAATTATTGCCAACCGAAAAGCTAAATAGCTAGTAATTCAGTACTGATAGTAATAACCCATGAATTATTGAAATTTGAAATGATAATGTGATTGGAGTGCGAGCTTAATATGATATCTATAATCATCTATCTAACATGTAGGCAATATTCTACTAATTTTCATCTGGATTTATACTATCTCAATTCTAGAATTTCTATAAATTATTTGATGAATTAATTCTAAGAGCCATTTTCTAAAACAAATATATAAAGACTGAATATTTAGAATATGAAAAATTGTTATAAAAATCTTCAAAAATATCCTTGTCTTGTGTTAATAAAAATTATCTATCATTCTATTTTTGAACGGCCAATCATATAAATTGAATGAATCACTTCAATAATCTGATGAATGCTACTGCAACTGAAAGAAAGAAGCCCTCTTCTTTTTTCTCTGCAGTATAACAGAAGACAAAACATCAGCACAGTTGATTACTTGAATTGGATAATAATTGAGACAGGAGTCGATGTCCCCTTTTAAGCTGGCAAGTATTCAAGTGCATAATTATGACTTCTTTCCAGTTCAAACGAGTCAAATTTCTCCCAGCCACCAAAACTAAAGCAACTCAACTAACATATGATGCAATATGTAACGTTCTAATATGCATGATACAATAGGTGGATAATGGATGAGGAGTTTGATTTGTTTAAAACTATTTCATCTGCTAATAAAATATATTTTCTAATTTTTTTCTTTTCACATTACAGTAGTGAGTTTCGAATGATGTACTATTCATACTGTATTTTATAGTTTCATCTATTTATAATTTTCTATTTTCATGTATTTACGATTGATCTTTTTCATAAAATTCAATTAATACTTTCTTCTACCACTAAAACTAGATGTAGTTTAATATTATTTAATTGACGTGTCATACACTGTTAGAGCTATGCTCATATATAGTTTCACATGACAAAATAATAATAATTCTATTTGAATTTGAAATTTCAATTGTCTATGTTGTCATTACATTTAATATAATAGAGTCTATGATATTAAGGGCCCTTTGCCATAGCCTACTATAGATAGATCTGAAGTAAGCCATGCCTTTGCACAGTGACAGTTTAAACTAAATTCCATTTTAAACTGGATTAAATCCGTATTAAGTAGTGTTTGTTATAATGTGTTTCATTTTGAGTTCAAGCCACCAGCTGATTAAATTCAGTTTAAGCTTTGACTGTGGAAACGGCCCTAAATGTAATGACAAATTTGTTCGATTTGAAAATAATACTCCTCTACTGCAAAATAGAATGAATTATTATCCCTAACTTCACCAAAGAACGTTTTTCTAATCTAACCACAACTAAGACACGTGAAACCAAATATTTAAATTTGCATGCTAATGGATTTCCAACACTATAACACTTGGGAAGCTATTTATCAGAATATTTAAAACTAAGGAAATTAAATGCTATTAAGACTGCAAATCACAGGAACACTTGGGAAGCTATTTATCAGAATATTTAAAACTATAAAAATGAAATGATATCAAGACTATAAATCACAGGAGAAATTCACTCTCGTAATACTTCAAACTTTACTTTTAGAATACTTTAAACTGCACTCTCTTGATACTACAAACCTCACTCTCTTAAAACTTCACTCTTTAAATTCTAGACAGATAGAATGTAGCATCCAATCACTATCAATCTATTCACGAAGAACTTGTGAATAGATGCTTATTCTAAATACTGAAAAATATAACAATTTTATAAAATGTAAGACATATGGAATGTAAATTCCAATCAATCCATCCATGTAGAACACGTGATTGGATTATTATTTCAAGTACCGAAAAGTAAAAACTGTATATTTGTTCTATAATATATTCATCCGTGATATTTCGATATTATTGACGGTAAAGGATATTTATCTATACATTACATTAGACAATAATTCTCTTCAATGTTTGTTTCCATTAGGAACTGCTTGTTAATCATCACTTTTGAACAATTAAATTACGACATAGCAGTCAGGTATTTATAAATAAAAGCTATATTAGCTTCTACTCACATTTGTGAAGCGCTTTCGGACACTAGGCCCTTCCTCAACACTGGTTGAAACGTCCGTTGTGGATTGTCCACAGCGTGGGTTGTAGGGCACGCTGCTTACTATAGTTTGTGTAAAATAACTTGAGACTTGGCCCTCCATCCCAAGAAATTAAGGGTTGCCAATTCGTGTAAAATTGCAACTTTCTCAAATTTCCAATTCAACGTCAGAATTGGATGTAGAATATCATCCCCGTTATCCTAGTAGTGCTAAAGATCCAGGTTTGAAGGATTAAAAGGAAATTTAACTTTTATGATAAAATTGGAAACATCGCGAAAATTTGTTTTTCTTTTGAATATCACATTTCTCTCAGAATCATGGGGCGTCGTAATGCGTAATAATTCTAAATTAAATTAACGGGGAGAATGTCTCCTGTTATTGGTGTCTAAATAATTTTTATCCGACTTGGAAAAATAATTCAAATTATTTCTGAGAAACTTTCTCGCTTTCACCACCTACTTATCTTTTGAAACGAAAAAGTTTTTAGCATGTCGAAAATTTCATGTTTTCTGCTCGAAATGTCTCGACATTGACGAACATAAACATAAATTAAAAAATAGCTATAGGTCGAATAAAAATGATCCAGACACCAATAGAAAGGAGACATTCTCCCCGTTAATGTGATATAAAATTATCACCCATTACAACGTCTCATGATTATTCTGAGAGAAGTGATATTAAAAAAAAAAATATCGTGATGTTTCCAATTTTACCATGAAAGTTGAATTTCCTTTTGATCTTTCAACCCTGAAACTTTTCTAGCACTACTAGGATATCGGGGATGATATTCTACATCCAATTCTGACGTTGAATTGGAAATTTGATAATGTTGCAATTTTACACGATTTGGCAACCCTGTGATTTCTTGGGATGGAGGGCCAAGTCTCAACTTATTCTACACAAACTATAACTGTGAATTCCACAACGGAAGTGTCAACCAGTGTTGAGGATGGGCCTAGTGTCCGAAAACGCTCCACTAATGTGAGTAGAAGCTGATATAGATTTTATATATAAATATGTGACTGCTATGTCGTAATTTAATTGATCAAAAGACAATAATTATTATTACATTGCATAGCTATACATTGGCATATTGTGCTCTCATAATGCCATAAATTATTAACGACATGTATTTATTAGGCTACTGTTAATAGAATTGTTCTAATCTAGTTGATTGAGGAAATTAATTAATTCATACTATATACAAATACAGCATAACTCCAATTATACGAATTAATGGGGACCGGGACCCATTCGGATAATCAAATATTCGGAGTTTTTTTTAAATTGCTATTGGAGAGAAAAAAGCTGCGATTTGATATTGCACTATTTTTTTTATTGAATCAAATAGAAGAAACATGATATTTTCACATGTTTTAAATATAGATAAAATGTACTTGTATACAAGTTTAGAAATGAAAATCATTGGTTTTTAAACATCTCTGTCAATTTAGGCTTTTTTGGACAACAATTTTTTCTGAAAGTGATTCGGGTAATCGGAGTTCGGATGATTGGAGTTCTACTAATAAAAATATTTTGAAATAGATGACTTACGATTTCACAAAAAATGTTTGATAAATACAACTGAATTGGTTAATGGAAAAATTATATCTTCATCAAAAATATCAACGGCATGATTCTAGAATTTGTTAGAAACATCAAAATTGGATTGGTCTAATAAACAACGAATTATACATAATTATAATTTTTTTCAATGACATAGGAGTTCATTTTTATGTAAATAATATGCAAAGCTACTCAGGTGGTGGAGTTTCCTACTACCTAAAACATGTAAAAAAGTGTTCAAATTAATGTATTAACTATAGTGAGGTTCACGTTATAATGGCAATGGAGAAAGATAGAAGAACAACGTTGCCAATTCTCTGTCTTGTCAATGCATTCTATGGACGGTAACTGATGCAGGCTTATTCATGTAATATTAACTGTTCATCCTCGTTTAAGATAATCATAATTAAATATTTATAAAATAATAATAGGTTAGTCATAATTTATATTTTATCGAGAAATAAACGATATTTTTCAAAGATTGCATAATGAATTTTTATCATCAAGATTAAATACTTCACTAATTGATTATATTTCTACATTGTTAAACGCGATTTGGCAGCAGAAAAAAGCGACAAAGAGATAGCACTAACAGCTTTGTTGAAAGATAGACAAGGATTACAATACAATTGCTAATCAAACTCTGCCATTATAACGTAGACCTCACTATAGCAGCTGTTCAACATTCTTAACGTGAAAGAAACTTAAAGGTCTTGGAATTACAGAGAATTAGATTTTATGTTGTTAAAAAAGTGTTCAAATTGATTCATTAACCAGCAGCTCGTAACGGAACGTGGAATGGGACAGAGTTCTACACTGTCGTATTCCGTCTTATAATGGCAATATTAAGCAATGAATGCTAATTGCACGCTCAATTAACGGTGAATAGTGGACAAAGTAGTGGAGATAACACTCACCAGTGGCTCATTGCTCTTAACTAGCTGAACAATCTTAATTGTTTCCTCATCCTCGTCGACTTCGAGAGGTATTTCAGGCAGACGTGGGAAGTAGTCTTTCTGGGCCACGGCGTCATGTGCACATAGCAGGCCCTGTCAATAATTCAACACAAATTATTAACAAATTGAATTGAATAACATATCAAGATTAAACTCTGAATAAAACAAGGTGAGACTTCCATAAGTGGTTCCCAAACGTTATAATGGGACTATTTTCTGAGTGTGAATAGTCCCATTCGATAATACAATATTTCATTTTATTTGTATTTGTGAATAAATAAGAAATAGCTAATAATAATAAATATCGGGGCACCGAGCTTCGCTCGTTATTTTTATTTATTGATAAACAGAACACAATAATTCTGTAAAATGATCGTGTTCATATTTCACAGCTGGCTATATGTCATCTTATGAATTTCGGGGATGCGATATTTTGATTTTTCACATACTCACTCGCTCACTCACTTTTTTAATATCCACAGCTGTTACAGCCAAGGATGAGTTAACCTTTTAATGTCGTTCAACGAGTTTTCCCAAGGATGAGACCTAGTGCAATCGAATCTTTATATCATAAACCTACTATGTTCTAAATTTCGTGAAAATCGTTAGAGCCGTTTTCGAGATCCGTTAAACATAAATAACCAGATATATAAATACAGAAATTGCTCGCTTAATATAATATAATAATAATAATGATAATAATAATAATATTTTATACCATCACAAATTATAGGTCTATAATAATCCGTTTTCAACTATTTTTGACGACAGTACAGTCTAATTTTTGAATAATAGTTATTAAAAACTATAGTGAGGTCCACTTTATAATGACAGTATTTGTTCAACTTTGGTTTTGCTATCCTTGTCTATCATTCCACAAAGCCGGTGGTACTATCCTTTTCTAGGTCTACAACAATGCCAATTATGTTTTTGACAGCGTAGAAATATAATTTATTAATGCAGAGAATCGGCATCGTTATTCTCCTATCTTGATCCACTGCCATTATAACGTTGTCCTTACTATATTACTAACGTGAAGCACGATCGGATTTTTAAAAAATCCATTTTCAACACTGATAAAATCCGAAAACGCTCCACATGAGTACTAGTTTCTAATAACTATTATTCAAGGTGATGGTTTATTGATCCATTGAGCTGCGATGTATTAACACACTTTTTTCTATGTATACACACGACATGCAGTCAAATATGATTCGGTATGATTTATGGAGGTCTCTGTTTCAAAAACTATCTGTTTCAAAAACTATCTGTTTCAATGTGCCTTTGTTGAATTTGTAGGATAGGACTGCATGTCGTTATTTGACTGCATGTTGTGTGGATTCATAGAGAAAAATCTGGGGTGGCGCACTCACACAACTTTCCTTGCCGTTATGAAAATTAACACCTGACGCTAGTGTTCCCGCGCATCTCAGGTCTACTATTCAAAGATCCAAGCCAGCTGGTGACAGGACAACAACGCTGGAGACACACGAAGTTTGTTATCTCTTCATAGTGAATGATTTAATAGAATCAACAGTTGCCAACAGTTTGCAATTGAAATAATAACATTTTCTTCGATTTCGAGCTTATTTTGAATTTTAGGTGAAAATGTTACAATACATTAATTGTAGAGATTTTCATGCTTAATCTTTTCCACTAGAAATGTTTTGTTTAAATTGTATCTAAAGCCTGATAATTGGGAATCTAAAATCAAACTTTGCATAGATGGGGGGGAGCGCCTGGAATTTTTACAGATATGGGACTAGTGGCAGTTGATAGAGCTTATCAATGACTATTCTAGGTATAAATTTGATCAAAATCGTTGGAGCCGTTTTCGAGAAAATCGCAAAAAACCCTGTTTTTGACAACATTTTCACCATTTTATCCGCCATCTTGAACTGCATTAGATCGAAATTGTTCGTGTCGGATCGTTATATTGTAAGGACCTTAAGTTCCAAGTTTTAAGTCATTCCGTTAATTGGGAGATGAGATATCATGTACACAGACGCACATACACTCAAACACACACACACACACACACACACCAATACTCAAAAACCACTTTTTTGGACTCAGGGGACCTTGAAACGTATACTGCATGTCTGTCCAACATGCCTGTACAGACATTTTATATCTTCGACGAAAGACTTCAAACAAAAATTATTTGAGGTTAGGTTTTTGTGCCTTTGATTCTTTGTTGATTATTTTTTTCTTCTCTGATCAATTTTAGTTAGGCCTAAATTATTTTTGTATTATCATAGCTTGTAATTTTCCTGTGGAAAATTTATTGTTATTGCTTCTTTATTTTTGTTAGAAGCTTTGTCAAACCGATGTCTTTTGGTACGAAGCCTTCCGCGTGAAAGTATTTTTCGTGACATGTCCGTTCCCACAAGTTTGACACACTTGTTCTGTCGTTAGTGACCGGACTTGGAAAATGCTGTTGAAGAGCTGTATTTCGTACGAAGCCTTTGCCAAGACAGGCATGTTTGATGTGTAATATCGTTAGTGGTTGGCCTTAGCTTTATGGTGTGACCTGTGTGGCCATAAAACGATGGTGCTGTACCTTAAATGAATGTATAATTGATAAAATCTGTGTGTTTCATTATGAAACAGTTCAGGACCTCCTAGAGTATCCCCCTTTTATCAATTTTCGAATTTCATTCACTACTGTGGTGGATGACATACAACGTATCTATTAACTGCCATTTGAAAATAACTCCTACCTGCAAATGCGGTGTCTGCAGCAGCAAAAACAGCTGTTTGCAGTCGTTACTGAGACTGATGCGAGGCAGCAGGACATCGAGCGTCTCCAGGGCGACCTGCATCGACGTGGACAGCACCGGCCGGAAGTTGTCGTCGCGGCCGTTGTCGAGGATCTTGTTATGCACCTGGACGAGCGCGTGGAGCTCCCTCGACTGCAGCAGCGAGCTCAGGAAGCCGAACTCCTCCTCCGAGGAGGGCAGCTCCTGGCGCGACTCCTCCAGCGAGGCCAGCAGGCGTGACAGTGCTACAAACAGGACACGCAACATTGAATCGAAGTGCTAAAAACAGTACCATGATTCTAGCTCAATAGCCTATAACGACAGTCATGACAGTGCTAGAAACAGAACAACGAGTCAAAGCAAATCAAAGTCCTAAAATCATCAGTAGGCTACCATGATTCAATATAAAGGCATGCTCTTACAGCGTTGCCAATAGTTGTGACAGTGCTAGAAACTGTACACGCAACATAGAATTAGAGTGTTAAAATTGTACAATGTTTCTGGTTCAATATAATGGCGCTTCTCCTCCAGCGTTGCTAACAGTCGTCACAGTGCTAAAAACAGGACAATGATTCATAGCGAATCGAATAAAGGTGCTAAAAACAGTATCATGATTCAATATGAAGGTGTGCTCTTCCAGCTATGCCAACAGTCGTTACAGTGCTACAATACAAACAGGAAAATAGGATCAAAGTTCTAAATTCAATTCATATTATTTCCACATAAAATTACAAGTTTGTACAAATTACTTAAGTTACAATAAAAATGAATATAAAGATAAATTACATTACTATTTTCTTTTAATTGTAACAGCATTGGAATGTGGAAACCCCCAAGAAGACTATTCGTCTGTGAATGGGGGATAAAAGCACCATGATTCAATATGGGGGCGTGCTCTTCCAGTGTTGCCAACAGTCCTCACAGTGCTACAAACTACAAACGGTACACGTAACATTGAATCAGAGTGCTAAACACAGTACCGGGATTCTAATATATTCAATATAAGAAAAACAGCCTACAGTACAGAGATTCGAAAATGAATGAATAAAATTAACTGTGTAGCCTGAACCATAAATTAGAGAATAGACCTAAGTTTCTAATAGAAGCGACATCTCGCTACCCTCTACCACTAAGTAGCCTAGTCACATTAGTATAGGCCTATATATATATTTTTTAATTCATTGTAATATTAATACTCGGTGTAAATTAAAACTTCGGTAAACTCTGATTATGATTTCTGTTTGTAAATACGGTGCATACTAATTTATTGCATTCTATTAGAATGTGGGTCATAAATTGCTTGATAAGTGGTTGATAGACATAATATTTTCTACCGTACTGAATAGACTAAATTATTGAGCTGAGATCAAATTATTTCTACTTACATGGATCCCAATTTCCATTGGCCATGACTGCTGTCATCATTCCTGGGCTAAGAAAATGCTACTGCGGCAGATAAGTGCGATTATCTGAAGAAAAAAATATCAAAATTAGATAAATAGCAACATTGTAAAAAAGATACGCTAAAACTAGCTTATGTTACTGAAAAACTTCAAATGAAAAAGGCTTACACCTGACGACTGTAGCACACCTTATTATCATCCTGTATCAAGATAATAATATAAAGTAAATTGGAAGAATTAAAGATCTAGGCCCGGTTGCAGGCCCGGCTGTTGTGCAACCGGCACTCAGTAGTTAATTAAATTTGATTTGAAAATTCAATTCATTCTAAAAATAATATTGTACCTATAATATGAGTCACGATATTACATCAATGCAATGAATGATTTACAATAATTATTAGCCTAATAGCTTACATTTTACACCTACACAATATACAATACACACTGTACTCTGAATTTTAACAGCAGAACAGAAACAGCCGATATAGATCCGTTGTCCTTCACTTTGATGTCCACAGCTGCTCAATTTTTCAAAGCTTACGTAGTTGGCCGCCAGGACATGAATGTTTGACAATTTTATTAAAATTCAATAATAAAGTTTGCTAAAAATGATGAAAATTTATTTTTTTATTATGAATATTTAAATAATTGACAAGTTTTTGTTGGTAATGGAATGATTTCCAACAAAATTGAAAACGTATTTCATACGGTTCGGTTGCCTGCTTGTCAAGGCGGTAAATTTAAAAATGTACGCATGACACCAGATGTGCACAAAATTAGGTGAAGAGGTCAATTCATCCAGTATTTCAATTTTAAAGAGTTTCAATTTTAAAGAGTCTGATATGCTCAACAGTATTAATAAATTATATTGCCCAGTTTTGTCGCCTATTTACATACCAAGCATGGAGAGGGATGATATTGTTTAAATTAGCTTACTGTATATTTTTTATTATTGCGGCCTATTGTTAAACTTTCTGGCAGACACCTATTGTTAAGAAATTTAGCTACACGGTACTTCTTTGATTTTTATTAGAATGATATTATCATACCCTGATTATCATTTTCCTTGGGTATTTGAAGTATCCATGACTCTCAATAAGACTTTTATAAAATAGTAAATTTCGCACCTAGAGCAGAAAATGAGATTTTTCCGGCTAGAAATCGGTTTTCAAGTCCGAGGCCGTAGGCCGAGTGGTGCAAACGGGTTTTGCCCGTATTGCAAACGCTATTTTTTGCCACACACAAAAATAAACAATATATAATTATATGAGAATAGTTGTTTACTAAGCACTTCCGAAAGCAGAAGTGGAAGGTGATAGTTCTAGCAAATCTGAGGTAATCTGAATATCAGGAAATTGTCCAAGTATTTTTATTTTTTATTCTGATTTGTCTAAATAACCTAAGAGATGATGTACAATTATGTGGGAGGTTGAGTTTATACTTTTTTATTCTTTCAAATGACAATAAGATGATATTATAAATGTTTTAATTATTGAATAATGAACACAAATAATGAAAAGTTTTTTGATCAGTTTTTTTTTTTTTTTTTTGATAACCTTTCTTAGTTCCACGTTAGCGGCTGGAAAGTGTACTCTTTCCGGACTAGGCCGGAAAGAAACCTGCTTTGACGTCAGACGAGAGTCGTCTGCAAACAATGTCTTTCAGATCTACGTAGGGACTGGAAAACAGCTGCTTTCTGTACAGTGTGGCGAAAAATCTCCAAGAGCCTGCTAGTTTATCTACAATATTCAATTTAATTTTTTAAGTAGAACTGACGAAGTAAAAAAATGTAGTTAAATACTATAATACTGTTAAATTTTTTCCGATTTTGAGTAGTAGGCCTGATTATATTGATCTGACTTCAATAGAATGACTTGAGCCAACAAGAATTTTGTAAGTATTTTATAAGTGTTTCCAACTTTTATTGATCTATTTTTACTGACATCCTTTGCAATAATGCTCACCAGCTTATTTTCCTCCAGGAGCGGAGGCTGCTTCTAACTCGAGTGTTGAAAATAATGCATTTAATATTTAAATGGGTCAGAACATAACGCTCTAATATGTGCGTCACCATTTAAATACATGCATTATTACACTCTCAAGCTTGAAGCTTACTTTGCCGCTCCACTATGTTTCCACCCTTTCATAATATTATAGCTCTCTTATATGAGCTACAAACTCAATCTCAATATGAAGGCCTACCCACTCCAAGGGAGACACCCTTGCAATAGTTATTTGTGCAACTAGTGCACAAAGTGACAGTTTGCTGCACCGAAAGAAACGTTTACGCCCGAGCCGTAGGCGAGGGCGGAATGGTTTCTTGAGTGCAGCAGAGGAACTTTGCGCACGTATTTCACATTAAGTTTTTCCTACAGTTACCATTGAATATGAAAAGTGGGTAATTATGGGTAAAATTGCCTGAAATGCATCAAATGTTTTTCTGTGTAATTTTATTATTGATAAAAACCTTAATCCTAAAATCCTAAAGTCCTCGTTGTCGTTGGTTATAATATATAATGCATAATAATTAGCTCGTTGTGCTTCGTTGCACCTCTGCTCACTATAGCAGCCACAGCAGTCACTGTTACCAACTTCATTTTGATTTTGCTGCACTGTTGCTCCATATAACCTACTAAGTATTTTGCGTTGCCATGTTGCAAATCTGGAGTGCAGAAAAATTTTTCCCGCACTAGAGCGGAAAAGTGATTCTTTGCGTTCTGTAATCAGTGCAGCAATGGCCACTTTTCAACGTAACTGTAGGAAAAATATTATAGCACTCTAATACGAGCTACAAAAGCGCAAGCCCAATATGAAG
Organism: Nilaparvata lugens; assembly: GCF_014356525.2. Taxonomy (NCBI): domain Eukaryota; kingdom Metazoa; phylum Arthropoda; class Insecta; order Hemiptera; family Delphacidae; genus Nilaparvata; species Nilaparvata lugens. The sequence goes on from NC_052509.1 coordinate 2,789,728, forward strand.
GCCTACTTCGAAGGAGTTGAGCAACCTTCTAATACCGTATGGGTTTAGAATACCAGGTACTTAGGGGAAATATTGGGATTTAATCTAATTAACAAATTCCAGTTTGACATTTATATTATTTAATATTTCCAATTGTTATTTATCATAACATAGTAATAATTAAGGTATCTGCATACTGTAAATATAACAATACACTTGATAATAAATTTAACAACAATTTGCTTTACAAAACACTGTACACTGTTGATACACATTTATATAATATTAATTTATGCAATCCACCAATTAGTTTTTATAGTGTGTGATATTAATTAATTACACTTGAGATATAATAATATTTTTATTTGACCACATAATGAATTGATTAAATAGAGCTATATAGAATAATGATTTATTCATCGGAGAATAAATGATATTGTGGAGCTATATGCAAGAACGAGAATGAAACAAAGAAATACGTTGAAATTCCATCAATAATTAGATAGAAACATCCAACAATAATATTATTAAAGAGAGAACAGATTAACATGACATTGTATTATTTATTCCTACTAATTTCCATGATTCATAACAAAATTTTCTCTTCGAAAATTCCTCTAAATGTGTGAGGTATTTCAATCCAATATCTCGTAATTGATGGAGAAATCAAACAGAATCTCCATGGATTAATATATTTTAAACTATCCTGTTAGCAATAATGAACCCTGAGTATACCAGGCTGAATACCGTCATGTTATAATGATATCGGTTATGAAAATTAGTAATTGGTTATTATTTCTCATAGAATTGGGTGAGTTGAGAACTAAAGTGAATAATTAGTCATTTCACTGATGACAATGGCTGGAAACTCAAATTATGTTAGGATTGACATTCTATTTTGTTCTTAGGTTCATTGCAATTGGAGAACTTAAAAATATCAAGAATTAAAAAGAATTACTGGAACTCTTTGAAAAGTTATGGATGTATGAGCTGATTTTGTTTTCCAAAATGGAGTCTCTCTTCATAAAACATCAACAATATTCCCACCTAAAATTGTTGAACATTGTTGACAATAAAGTTTCAATAATTCATTATTTTTCATTTCGAATACATCTAGCAAATAAAAATCATAGATCTAATCTGCTAGTTAGGAAATGAAAACGATAGAATTATTATTTCTGAGCCCTATTTAGGTGAAAATGAGTTTGAAAATTTGAAAGATTTGCACAATTTTGAATAAGCAAAAAGGATTGGGCTGGAATTCAACCTTTTTTCTTACACATCTGGAGGGTGGAAAATCTTACAATTTTGAATATCATTATCCACCCAAGTGTTGAATTCATTTTGAAAAACTCAGTATACCATTACTTCCAAGAGCTACCTACCACAATCAACATAATTTATAAATTTCAATTAATTTGTCAATAGCTATGATTATCGAGAGAGTAGAGTAGCTATTGATATTTCCAAAATTGTAAATTGAAAAAATCTTCAATAAATGGAAAAGTAGGAGAGGATCATCATTGAACCCAATCGAGCTCCATAGATTCTCATCTGAAAGACATTGAGCATTGATAATGAACCATTATATGAGTGATACATACTTTATTAGAAAGGTTGTAGATTTTATTGTGCAATGTTTATTCTACTTCTCTTCTTTATCTAACCAAATGTGCCGTTTCCACAGCGATGAGTGACAAATTTTCCACGATATGGTAAATTTTTCTCCACAAAGTATTTCTGATTGAATATCACTTTGAACATCAGTTTTCAATTATGAATTAGAATATTGAACTCAATAAAATTTAATATTGCACATAATAGCATTCCTGCAAGACAGGATCACACACACAGTCGAAATAGTTTAATCCAATAGAAAGAATAATGTCATGTTAATAGAAATAATATTTTATTTACTAGAATATAGCATCTAAATAAGAATATTTCATTTTACTAGATTTGACATAGATTTTTTTAGATTTTGGTCTCACTCAACCTCAATTTTTCAATACAGTATTTCTATCAGAAATCTTGTTATTTTATCCACTTATTTTTAAAAGTGTTTGTGTGCTCTATATTAATTACATTTTTACACACAATATTTCAATTGGTTTCACAGTACAGTATCAAACTTAGTCTATAACACTAAAGTAACTTGGACACACTTATTACAATATTACTTGGTGTGTGCGATTATTATAATAATTATCCATTATTAATGTATAACTTACACATTGAGCGCTTCAAAAGTGGGCAGAAAGAATACCTACATTATAAAAATTGACTAGGATGAATTTGATGTCGGCGTTGCATTTGATTTTGTTAGAATAATAATATGAATGGCAATAAATTTTGAGAACATGACGTTTGAAACGATGAATGAGGAAAATATGGTTAAATCATCTTTATCGAAGCTATTCCATAGCTCCTGAAAAAATATTTTTAGATTTTTTTCAATATTTTATTTTCACACCAAACACAAATAAACAGGCTCAACTCGAGAATTTAATGAAAATGTGCAGAGTGAACTCAATAATAAATAATAGTAGGCCTATTAAAATATATAAAATTACCACTTATATCAATAGATATAATAATAGAGACTTACAAGTCTACCAATAGTTTTTAAAAGTGAATTTGAATTTAAAGTGACTGCACTTACAAATATGATAGCTCGTTCACTTAAATATCTCAATTTAAATACTCTTGAACCTGCATAATTCTATATTTAACAATACATTAATGCAACAGAGTATACATTAATTTCTTTGACATCATGAGAATCACAGACCATAAAATATAGATGAACAATGAGTGAGGAATGATTTTATACAATAAAATATTATGAGTTATGGATTGGATTAATACCAACTGGAGAGCCTTTCAAATATAAATAAATAGAATGAACAGTTCGAATAAAGTTCTTGAGAACACAAAATACCAGTAATGATTAAAGGAATTCATTTTCTATGAACTTGACGATTCATAATGAATGATAGACTAAAGATTAATTAAACACTGATCATGATAAATAAGTGAGTTTTTTAATGACTTCTCAGACAATTTCTAGGCTACTTTGAGTTGATGATCATCTCACTGCAAGCTGTTTCTTAAACGGAAGACAACTCTTCAATTATTATTGAAATTAAATAAAATCCTCTTCATGAAAAAAAACTGCTCAAAAGTGAATAGCTTTATCAAAGTATAGGCCTATAATTATCATAAATTTGAAAATAATATTTGATATTTTTCACTTGTTCTTGATACAACAGAATTAAATTTATCAATAACATAAAACTAGCTTATATATAAAATGACTGATCAAATGAAAAGTAGTTTTTTATAAAATTATGTTGGATCGCCGTATGAACTCATGAATTTCAAATGTAAATTGATAATGACTGTATTTCAGTTCTTATGAACCAAACAATGACTGATGATCATTTCGATAACAATGACTTGATGATGATTGTTTCTGTTAATATTACAGTACATTCGAAGAACAAATTATTAGCGGAATGGCTTCCATTAATTCCTTTTAACAGAGGCAGATAAAAATATATCTGTTCGTCATCAAGGACTAAAACCAGTTACTGAGGATTAAATTGTAATGAGAAACATTTTTTAAGTGCTTGGAAAATATTTTCAAAAATTACACCAACATTTATCGATATATATAATTTAAACATTCATGCATTGAGATTCCATTGAACTGATTACATTTATAAATATAATATACATTATAGAAATGGTTCATTTAATGGAACGGAACAACACACTTTGCTTGAACCGATGGTTAGCCTATATATAGTTTTCAAAATAATTATTTATTCAAATTGATAACTTTTGATGAATCTTGTACAATAAAAAACTGTATGTATCTACATCCATTTGTAAAGATTAACTTAGTTGAAAAAGTTTCAGGTGACTGATTTTTTTTTTAAACATAATTTTGAAGTAGCCTACCCTCCATGGTACTTGAATAGCCTACTGCTCTGCTCCAAATTTCTCAAGTTATACATCACTGAATACAATTATATGATAAATCATAAATAGTAAGATCCATTTGAAATTGGCAGCGTGTAGAAAATAGGTGGAAAAGTCACATATGGCCCTGGCTGCTGCTTCTGTATAGCCAGAAGTGAAAAAATTTTAATATTCCGTACAGGCAGAAAAAATTCCCCATTCAAGTTGTTGCTGTTTATACTATAACTTGAATCTATTCTCACAGAATCAGAGACGTTCAATTATTTGTATCTTAATCAAACCATTGATCAAATATAAACATTCTCACATTCTGTAGTACAGTTTTATTGATTCAACTACAGAGAAAACAATTTGAGTAAAAACAATGTTTAAGATGACACCCAAATTGTCAGGCATATTTTATGATGAAGTTAATGATATTTATGAATAATTCATTGGAATGATTGTAGTGAGCTATTAAGACTGTGCACTAGGATTTCTGTAACACATTTGAAACATTGGATTAGCAACAGTAAAGTTTTTGTAGGAATGTTACTTATCACCTTGAAAAGTATTCTAATTAACCTTTCCAACAAGTGAAGTGTAATCCGTAAAGTAATTATCAAGATCCTGACTGAATTTTCAGATTTCAATTCAAGCTTCTGAATATTTGAAGGGTTCTTGTGTGTATTAAGATAATTACAATTTGAGAATCAAGAGAAAAAGTCCCTATACTCACTTTATATATATTATGCTTCAATAATGAAAGCCTCCATTGTAATTTCTCTTTAAAACGATCAAAACCTGATTACTTGGAGTTGCATTGTATTAGGATACTATATTATGATGTTTGCATGACAACATTAATTAAATTATAGTTTTAATTACTTCATATGAACTATTGTATTTTGCCGGCCAGACAGTCGAGTTGACTAGGGCGTCCTTCAGTCTGGTAGTGCTACCTGGTCGTGGGTTCGAATCCCGCCGTATCCCATCGAATAGGCATGGACGTTTTATCATTTCATAAATCACGCTCGCACTTCCCATTACCCACACACTAGCAAAAAGCTCATGTGGTCATTATCATAATAAAACAAACAAACATTGTATAATTTCAACATTCCAAGCTCATCCATTTGAATTCGCGAAATTATACATGGAATTCATTGAAAAAAAATAATAAAGCTGAGTGACATCCGCTTCTTTGAAGCTAGATTAATAGTTTAAATTTTCCAATTCGATTAATGATGTAATTTTGTTGTAAGTAATCGTATTTTACATAATTATATCTGATGATTCCCTTTAATCTCAGATCATCTATGATTCATGATATTATAGGCCTAGTGACCGATTAGAATTTCAACCCTTACATCAATAGTACTCAATCTTACACTCCTAATCATCAAACCAAATAGTTGAGATAATACCCATAATCCAAAGCATAGATCCACAGAACACAGCTTAATAACGTCACAGATGCGTTTTTCTAGTGATAAGTCAGCATTCTCCTGATGGCGTGCGATGACGTGATAACCTGTCTCAAGCATACGGCAATATCAGGTTGTCTTTTTTCAGGTTGGCAATATCAGGGTATATTTTATTTGGTAGGCATGATCCCCACAAATCAGTCTGTTGTACCAAAGGATACAAAGAAAAAGCATAGGAATGTATTTGTATGATATTATATTCCCTGTGGTAAAAGGTTCCAATGGACGAAATATTTGGCTAATCATGTACTGGAAATGCATCCCTATGAATGAGTCCTTGAAGAATATTGCTATAGATGGTTGAGTCACGAGGAATACCTTGAAATTTCAGCGGCCTTATATGCGTCTCATAGCCTTATATATAGCGCCGTTACAGCGGCCTTAAAGTTTTCCTTCATTCCTTATACCTTTCATTAATAATTTATCAATTTATTTACAATGCAAATGACACTGATGTTATAACATTGACAGATAAAATAATAAGGTATAGTAGTCCTTGTGCTATTTTTCTTCCAAATTTATTGGTGACAAAGGTTTATTTATTTAGCTTGGCCCTAATTCTCGTAACTGAACCAACTGTACAAGATGTATTGTTGGGTAGGGATTAACGGTTTCATGAAGTAATGCGTAAAATTTACTCATTATTTGAGTAATTAATTTATAATCTAGGGTTGAACCAATGCCATAAAGCTACCTCATCACTAGAAAAACACACCTCATATTTAATGATTGAATATGAACTTGTAATAAACAAATATAAACGACTTGTTATAACTTGATGAGCTATAACTTTGTTGTAGGTTGTAACTAATAAGTTACAACCGATGTCTCGTTGATTGTCGCTGGTTATGACGTCACTGACTGACTATGTGGTTGATGCTCGCAGCTGTGATGCTTTCATAAAGTAGGTCATCATGTCGATCGGCAGTGGGAACACGATTGTTGAGTTCTTTTCGGCTGAGATGGTGTTCAGAGTCTGAAATCAAAAAAGTTGGAAGTTAGAAATGAAGTCAGTATTCACTACCAAACAGGAATTAGAATCAGTTTCATAGTCCATACATGTATTACAATTTGTATCATATTATATCATTATCATAATCCAAACAGGTATTACAATCTGTATCATGATCCAAACAGGTAGGCTATTCAGCTTGTAGCACATCAATGTGAATTTACTTGGTTTGGGGTCAAAACATCAAGCAGGGAAGGTAGACTGCAACGGAGAAGGTAGCTAAGAGTGTTAACAGTTTAACCGAAACACCGGTCTGTGAGACCAGAGGCAAAATTATTTTTCTGTAGTGGCAAAATTGTGAATCAAAAATTGCTGCCCGCTCTAATACCTTCTCCCCCACTATTTCTCAACATTCTCCAACAATGCTCGTCAGTCCCCAACTCACGGTTATCAAGTAAACATCAATCTATTGAAAACGTACCGGTCTCAGCTACCGGATCTTTCGGATAACGTTCATTTTTTACCGGTCTAGAATACCGGATGTTTCGACTAACAGATATTTTGAGCATTCAATTTTTTTCCAATGTTTCTCTTCATTATTTCGGTATTTTATTGACATGTTTTATTTGGAAGACTAATTTTTGTAGTTTCGAAAACGTTGGTTTAGGAAAATTGATGACAATGGATGAGTTATCAACCATACAAGCAAGCCCCAGCCTTTGGAACTTGTATCGATAGGATGCTTCACAATGAAGTGTCACAAAATAAACATTCAATTGAAATAGATGATTCCGACCACTATAGTTATTATTTATGAAGTTTTCTTGCTAATAAAATAACTGGAGGCTGAAAACGTTTGATCAAACAAGTTTCTTGGTAACAATGAAAAAATTATTTTTTTCAATGATTACCTTTCAGCTTTGCTATAAAGCCTATATTGATAAAATATTTCTCCATGATTATTGTTCTGAGTAGTAACTGATGTTCTTACATCCAACATTATACATTTATTACATATCAATGTTTTCAATTTTTTTTCTATTCTTCCATCACTTAATTCGCAACTGAAATCTATATTATACTTTACTATAATTAAAACTTTCCAATGAAAAATATTTAAATTCATATTTAGTAGAAAATATATCAAATATAACACTTTAAGCAAGAACCGGTCTGTGAGACCGGATGTTTCGGTTTAGGTCAGTTCTGACCATGTTTCGGTTAGTGTTAAAAAGCAATAGTTGGTTTAAAAAATATGACAGAGCATAGTGAAGCGGCGAAGGTGGAGTGCAACGGAGAAGGTAGCTGAGAGTGTTAGAGAATAATGCTTGTATTGAAAAATGTGTCAGAACATATATTGGAGCGGCAACGGAGTCAACGGAAAAGGTAGCTGAAAGTGTTGAAAAGTAGTGCTTGTATTAAATGTGCAAAAGCTAAAAATGAACTTTCAAATGGTAATATTTTTCATTTTTTTTTCAATTTGATATCATCAAGCAATCAAAATGAAAAAAGTTTTCTCAGGAAAACATTTTTTCCGATCATTACTTTTGAGATATGAGTTTGCATTTTAGGGACAGAACATTTCAAATTCGGTAAGAGATAAATCCATGAGAATCAGAAGATTTATTCTCTATGGTACTGTTGATTGAATAAACCAAAAAAATTTCTAAAAAGATCAATTTTTAATAAAGTTATGAAATATTTACTTTTATTTGAGTTATTTTTGGTAAATTGAATAACTTTCTCAAAAATTGATATTTTTAGAATTTTCTTGTTTTATTGAATCAAAAATACCATGTAGAATTTATCCTCTGAATCTCATGGATCTCTTACCAAATTAGAAATGTTCTGTCCCAAAAATTTAGACTCATATCTCTAAAAGTAATGATCGGGAAAAAGGTTTTCCTGAGATAACTTTTTCATTTTGATAGCATCTTGATATACAAATCGAAAAACTTTGAAAAATATCACCAGTAGAAAGTTCACTTTTAGCCTTTTCACAGCCTTAAACAATGTGTGAGAGCATAGTGCAGCGGCAAAGGTGGAGTCAACGGAGAAGGTATCTGAGAGGGTTGAAAGATGATTCTTGTATACATGTGTCAGAACATAGTGGAGCGGTGAAGGAAGAATAGAAGTGGTAGAGAAAAGATACAGTTTAAACAAAAATTATTCGTTCATCGTCCATAGTAGAAGGTAGAAGGAAGCGGATACATTCAAATACATGGAACACATTTTCAACACTCACTGTCACCATCTCTGATATCTTTCACCTTCGCCACTCCACTGTGACCCAATCCAATGATTGACCTAAGCCTAAGCCAATCTAACAATGTATCCAAGCCAATATAGAGAATGATTGACCTAAGCCAATCTAACAATGTATCTAAGCCAATATAGTTAACCACCATCTACCTTTAACGCTAATCCACAATTACTTGAAGGTTTGGTCGCATTTATTCATTTATAATAAATTTATTATGATGTGTTCCATTCCGGGTTCAAACGGAAAGCTAGCTCCTTTGAAACCGTGATTGAATAGATTCGATATTATTATTATAGGACCTACGGTCGTCGACAACGCTCCATAAGAGGCCATGTATTTAAATAAAAATATAAATCCAAGTACCATTTTAAAAATTGTGTTCTTATGATAATGTCGTCACATTATTTAGAACATATGTTCTTAAAATATGTCGTCATAACATGTTTCGGCTATGTAATGCCATTATCAAGTTCTAAGACTATAATGCCATGTATTCCTAAAGGTGCGTTTACACCAAAGTTATTAACAAAATGTTCATTTTTCCGTCCGGAAATACGGAAATCCGTCAATACGGAACTTGACAAACACATATGTTCATCATGTGTATGATAAGTTATGTTCAATCTAATAGAATCTATAAGAAGGGAGAAATAAACATTTTGCTAATAACTTTGGTGTAAACGCAGCTTAACTATATCCATCACTAGGCCTAACACAATCCCTCATTTGAAAATAATGAGCTATGAGCTAATGAACGTATAATGAGCTAGTGAGCTGAACAATATTGAAGTGACATAAAATATTTCAAGATACCGGTGGAAGTGGGGGAAGAAATACAAAATTCCAATTGAAATGAACTTTGAATTGAGTACCTGTAGGTAACGTAGTTGTAGAGCAGCCGGTGAATCTCCGATAACCTCAGATGCTTCACGCAGAGCCCGTGACGCCTTTTGTTCTCCCTCAGCCGCAATTACCTGAAATGAAAAATAGACAATGTAAAAGTTTGTAAAATATACAAAAATACAAGAAAGATGAATTCAAAAAATCTAGGCCAGTAGGCCTAGGCGGACTATATTGAAAAGCTCTCAATATTTATTCATCTCTATATGGAGGCAAACAGCTTGTGAGTTGTTGCTTATGAAACTGTGCAAACTTCAACGTTATCACAATGATTATTAGCTCTTGAAGCTAGCTTCAATTAAAGTTCTGTAGTACCTTACTGGAAGTATTATCCTATCAAATTTACCTCACAATAGAATAATTGATTGGAAGAATAGAACAGTTATTTGTAATTTCCTCAAAATTATTGGGAGAATCTTCATTGAAGTTGTAAATTTTCAGCAGAAAAAATGACTACGGTTGGAATCGAACCCAGAATATTCCATTCATAAGTCTCCTGGTTGTTACTCAAAGACCAAGGAGATCCAGCAGGGAAAGAGACTATTTGATTGGACTTTTATCGTTACTCCAAATGAATCATGAATTGGATGAATTTGTTCTATTATAATTTAATAATAGAACGCTGCTATGAAACTGCGCTGCGTTTTATAAGAATAAATTGATCCATGATTGGCCTATAACATCCTCGATACATTTGAAATCCCTTTGGGAAATTTCAAGTTGATCAGTTTGGTTTTTCAGAAGTGATAATGCGTCAAACATGCTTTTTCCATCCTGTGCATGTTGATTTCAACTATTTATTCTATTAAAAGTATAGAATACATATAGAATAGAATAGATATGGAAGACATATGAACGAGGAAGAAATGTTTCTAGGAAAGGCGCTGACTATGCAATCCGCACTACACCACTTAGAAGTTGTCACTGAAAATAAAAATCTTTCACGGCCAACTTGACTTTGAAGTTTAAGTTGTAGTAGCAAATCCATTGTTAATTTATTATTAAACGAGAATCCAAGTTAATGTATTTGTTTAATTATTTAAAACAAGAATCCATTGATTTTCAAGTTGAACATTTTTGTGTAACAGCGTTTTAAGTCGTTAATAACAAAATGTTAATAACTTAATCCTTATAGATTCTATTACATTGAACATATCCTATCATACACATGATGAACATATGTGTTTGTCAAGTTTCGTTAAATCCAATAGAATCTATAAGGATTAAGTTATTAACATTTTGTTAATAACTTTGGTTTAAACCCAGCTTTACACTCAAATACTCCACATTGGATCTATTGTGAAGGTTACACTGACTTTGAAATGTAACATTCACAGTCATGAGGATATACGACAAGAACTGGGTGCCTTCAACATGAACGAGAAGGTATAATATCTTATCGCAACCAATGGAGAGAGCATGTCAACAGAATGCCAGCAGGAAGGATTCCTGTGGATTCCCGTTGAAGGATTTCCCATGAAGACTCTGAACTACCAACCGAGAGGCAAAAGAGATATAGAGGTAGACCTCGCAAAAGATGGCAATAGAATACAAAATATGTGATAGCTGCTAGGAAATTTTCAATTTCATTATACTGTAGATTTATTGTATGATGTAAAACAATTCAATTTCAATTTCAGATTTACTTTATAATGTAATAGAGAAATTGACAAAATTCAGTGCTGTGTGTGGTGCAATACGTAGAACAATAGGGAAGAGAACAAGACAATAAGCCATTCAGATGAAGTTCTACAGACTCAGCAAACCAATTGCTGTACCAATAATAGCTTAGGAAGCGAAGCCTGGGTGTCAATGAAAAAAACTAAGTCCCGTATTCAAGCAGCCGAAAAGAGGTTCCTTCGAGCAGTCAAAGGTCACACTAGGTTGGATTACATGAGAAACGACTTAATAAGAACCGAACTGAATGTGGAATCTTTATTACAAATATTTAAGAAAAGTAGAGAAGATTGGTCTAGCCATCTACTTCGTATGCCAGCAAATAGACTTCCAATTCAAGCTTGGCACTACAAACCCGATGGGAGAAGAGGCGTCGGACGAACGATGAAGGAATGGATGATGGAACATGCCAACAGAGTCTAATCATTGTATGACGATGAATGTAATAGGTTTGATATACTGTTGAGAGTCGGAACATAAGGCAAGAGCCTATCACCTTGAAAGAAGAAGATGATATTCACAGTCATACAATCTTTTAATATGTTGGATATTTTTATGAAACTTTGCGAAATATTCACCTTGGCACGAGCTTCCCTTGCTGCTTCAGCCTCAGCCGCCATTGCTCTTTGCAGTTGGATTGGCAGCCTCACATCCTTGCTGTAATTACAAACAAAATAATTGATTAAGGCTCAACTCACACTCACGGCGACTCAAGTCGAGAAGAGACTGCAACTCTAGTATCTTCTCAACGCAGCATGTTGTTGTGTTTTCAAATGGTGACACTCAGACCAGTCGACTTGACATGTTGGTCGAGCCTCGACTTAAGTTGCATATTACCATGCACTTTTAATGAAAGTGAGGTCAAGTTTTATGAAAGTGATGTTTTATCATCTCGAATAAGACAATAATACGAATAAGATTAGATCATATATCCATAATAATTATTATAAAATTTGTTACATGCGCAGAAGTGACGAATTGGATCTCATATTTCTAATAATATTTCTACAAGAGATGGAGTAGCATGGAACTGAAGTAGTAACAATGAGCAAGAAAGTCGTAAGGTCGAGAGATTGGAGTATCCTCTACTGGAGTCTTACGATTTGAGTCGAGGTAGTATGAGTTGAGCCTAAGTTCCACAGTCGATTGGATTCTGATAGCTTGTGTGACCAACAGATCACAATCTTGTCATATCTAGAAATATAGAAGAATCAAGTATCCAGTTAGCTCTTCTCGTCTACTTAACTGTGTAGTATTTCCTAACTCATTGTTATGTCATTAGATTTGCATAAATATATTTTAAAATGTAACTCTTAAGGTGATTTTACGAATAACAGGCAAACCTCCACTAATCTTCTCTCGAGTTCATATTGGTTAATTGTTACAAATAATAAACAATCAATCTTCGGTAACTGATGACGATTAAGTTGTCAGCACAAGTCAAGATGAGCTGCGAATGATTAATAATCAACAATTAGTTGATTGAGATTTGGGTGCATCTGATGTTTGAAGCGTGGGTAGACGGATGAAACCAATAAGACTATCAATCAATGAATGGAGGAAACTTGTGGTTTGTTTCAGGTGCAGTCTAATCTGAAACTGAGGCATGTCAATGCCAGCTTTGGAGATATGACGGAGGCAGCCATGATGAATCAATTACAAGACAAAGCTCAACCGAATGCTACTCTGAAGCGAGTCATCAGTGCTTGAAGAGGAGAGACACAAATTTCCAATAGACTTCTTGCATATAATAAGGTGCGTACAGATATACGCGCCGCGAACATGAGCAATTCATTTTTAATCAGCTGACTATATCTGTATTTTTACAGAAACGGTAAGATACAGTTATAAAAAGCTTGGCATCAGCTGATTAAAAGTGAATTGCTCATGTTCGCGGCGCGTATATCTGTACGCACCTTTAGATATTTTATAGAAAATGAGGAAATAAGAGACTTGACTAATAATAATTGATGAGTTGAAGTTTCAGTTATTGTAGGTAGAGAATTCCTCAAAATGATCTTCTTTTGAGAGATCTTATTTTTGAATTATTATTAAAGTGTATTATTATTTTTCATGTATTCAATTACAGGCTATTTCTGAATGAAAATGGAATGTATTAACAGCTCTATTTACTATGAGAAATAGTTGATTATTATATAGAAATTATAAAATACGCGTATGTATAGACATACAGTACTCACATTTCTACCCGTTCAACTTTGATTCCCCATGCTTCGGTTGCATCATCCAAGTTGGTCTGAAAAAATCAAGGAATAAATTACTGTATAAGGTTTATTTCATGGTTCAAATAATATTGATATGAGTTCCACCTTTTCATCTTCATATAATTAGGCCTTCAGTCTATTTTTTATTCTAAATAATATTATTGTCTTATTCACTTTACCAATTTGACTTCTCCCCACCACCACTAACTTGTCACTACGTTTATTTCATAGTGTAACAATACTCTTTTCCTACAGTTACCTTGAAAAGTGGCCATTCCTGCACTGATTAAAGAACGCAAAGAATCACTTTTCCGCTCTAGTGCGCAAAGTATTACTTTGCGTACTCCAGATTTGCAACATGGCAACACAAAATAGTTGGTGGGTTATATGGAGGATTAGTGCACGTAAACAAAAACTAAGTTGATAACAATGACTGTGGTTAAATTTGGATAAGAATCATTTCAATGGCTACCCTACATTTATGATAAAATCCCAATCTAGAAATCCAAAAAATGAATAATGTTCATCTAAAACATAATAATTAAATAATCATCATTCATGAATTCTCATCATTTAATAATAAATAATAGTTCTTTTCTATTGATAATTATTATTTCAACTGCAAGCAATGAGAAAAGTAGCAAATATACATATAAAACTCGAATTTTGAGGTTAAATGATTACCGTTAGATATCCATATGAATATAAATAATAAAAAACATATACTACAATAAAATATTCTATGTTGTTCATGTTATTTTTATAAATAGTTTTCAGTTTACTCTGAGCATTTTTCTCGGTAATTTGATCAAGAATCTAAATTTCTGAATCTTGTTTCAGTACTTTTTAGCTGGATGAAACAAACTTAGGTACGATTCTTCCCGCTAGGTCGCGCGCTTGTTGGTTCAGCCATCTTGTTGTGTTCAGTCATCTTGCAGCTCGGTTCAGCCAATCAGCTGTTGGCGTGTATTTTGAATGCAAATTTTTTGTTCTATCTGTATTTTTTCTGATTCTTGAATGAATAAAAAATGAGAACTTTGGCTGAGAATTTTCAACTTCAATTGGATTATTAATTTTTAAATGAATTAAGGCTGTTATTAATAACAGCATCACACACACAAACATTTGATGGATTTCAGCTATCATTTTACCCATAATTACCCACTTTTCATATTCAATGGTAACTGTAGGAAAAATTTAATGTGAAATACGTGCGCAAAGTTCCTCTGCTGCACTCAAGAAGCCATTCCAAAGTAAACGTTTCTTTCGGTGCAGCAAACTGTCACTTCGCGCACTAGTTGCACAAATAACTAGTTTACCACTCAGTGTGAGAAACACTGAGAAAGTTGCCAACAAAATGTGCCCCCTCTAATAATCCAAGCCGACTACGATCTTTCGGAAAAAACTGTCAACTTTTGTTGTTCTACATTCACAAATATTGAAAACTTTTCGTTGGAAAACTATTTTTGCTTAACATTTCGTTGTTGACAACTTTGGTTTAAACGCAGCTTAAGGCTCACTTAAGGCCTGTTTACGGAGTTGAAGTCAATTATTTCCTCCTTCCTATCGGTACAACATATTTTCTTATATTCTAACCAAAACGGAAAATCTTATCTATCTTTTTTCGAAAACAATTGACGTCCTTTGAACAGTTCTTATGAACGAATTTTCTTTGCTATTTAGTTTTGGTCAATATTATCTTAATAGTTTTTTCTTTTTTTCAGTACCATACATAGCCTATATGTATATATATATATATATTATATATATATATATATATATATATATATATATATATATATATATATATATATATATATACTTTTTAAACTACAGAAATTTGGGTTCAACAACATTAAGTGCTCTCCACATCCTCTAAAGATGCTATTTTATTTATTTACTCTACTTTACTTATTCTATTGTTTTTTATTGTAATCTTCAACTGTCAGTTGTTATAATGCAGTTCACGGTGCTCATTCCCCACACCCAAACTTGTTGTCTTTGTGGGGAATATTCACTATTTATATAATGTTTCTGCTGCTGTATTACTTTTTTGTGAATATAGATCATTTTGTGAAGAAAGTTGGTTTGCTGTAGCAAAAGTCCTTAGTTCTATTTATACAGAGTGTTCCAACGAAAGGTGTAACAGCCAATTGCCATGGATTCAAAAAATATGTTTGACAATTTTGAACTCTTTATGAACGCTCAAAGTTGAAGAAAGTACATTCTCGAATCCAAAGCCCAAATTTCAAACAGTTTGAACGCTCATAGAAAGTTCAAAAACTTTAAACGAAGGAACAAATTGTATGAATCTTATTGGAAATGTCTTTCTCTCTCCAACCATATCCTTAGAATTAGATTTTGACTGATAGTTTTCAATTCAATTCAATTTATTAGGAAAACACAAAACAAAATAACAAAGAATTACAAAACAAATAAAATACAATAAAATGTTACAAATACAAAAAAGGGCTTTGTGGTTGGGTGTGTTGGAGAAGAGAAAAAAACAGAGGAAGATACCTAGCCAACTATGGTTTCCCATGTAATAGGCAGGCGAAGAAGAGAAGAGAGAAGTGATGAGGGAAAAAGGGAAGGGGGAAATGGGGGGAAGAAAGAAAACAGAAGAATAGTTACTCAAAATAAAGGTAAGCGAGTCCACTGAAAAATGAAAAAAATTAATGGAAAAAACAATGCTGGAGCAGAATCTCGAGTCATATATCTAAATGAAAGAAGAAATTACTGTATGTCCAGTTTTTATATCCAGTTTGATTTTTCCGCTGATCTTATTGTCCATGAGAAAGTGATTTGGAATGAGGTTTATTATTTTAGTACCTCACGTTTCTATCACGTTTTCTATAGTCATTGTATGTTTCACATATTGACGTTTTCCAAAAATATCGAAAAATCCATATATCTCGAAAACTAAGGTCGACATAGGAAATTGTACTGAACATTTTTTGCTGCAAATTTCATGGTCTTCGACTGTCACACCTTTCGTGAGTCACACCTTTCGTGAGTCACACCTTTCGTGAGTCACACCTTTCGTGAGTCACTTTGTATAGCTCCCATTGAATACTGGAATTAATTATTATCATAATAATAGCACGATAATGAAATTTTATAAGACAATGGCAGCTCCACTACTACTCTATGGTAGTGAATCGTGGCTAACATCAAAGCCACTTGAGAGTAAAGTGCAGGTAGCTGAGATGAGATTTCTTCGCAGAACTAAGGGCTGTGACAGAAGAGATCACATCAGAAATAAGGATATACGGAAAGAGCTGAATATCTTCTGCCTGAATGAGAGAGTTGCATATTATCGTCAGCAATGGAAAGAGCATGTGGAACGAATGTCAGCTGATAGTCTTCCTCAAAGAATTTTCAAGTATAAACCGGTAGGCAAAAGACACATAGGCAGGCCACGAAAAATATGGCAATGATCATTATATTTATTATAAAATAAAAACAGTAGATTGTAGTGATGCTTATGATGATATCACATTAGATTATATTGGTGTTATTAATTTATAGATTTTATTTATTATTTTTTTTTATTTTAATTACAAGCTGAATGTGAGTCGGAACAGGCAATAGCCTAATCCCTGATTGAAAGAAGAAGAAGAAGATTATTATCATAATTGCTGTCCTTCACTAACCTGCATAGTGTTGGATATAGCCTCTCGCTCGCTGAGAATCTCGTGCAACGGCCGGGTGCCAAGCACATTGCGCAGTGTGGTCTGCGCAAGTAGGCGCGTGGAGTGGTGCGCGTTGGCCACATTCGCCACCGATATGGTTGCATTGGACACCCTGTAGTACACCACTGCATCCACAGACACTGTCACACTGTCTTTGGTCAGCACCTGTATAGCACCCAAAAGTCAATTCAGTATTATTTATTCCAATTTGTAGATTTGTCATTAAAAAATGATCAATTGATAAAAATTCATATGAATATAATGATTGTACATGATTGAAAATAAATTACTATTCACAGGTTTACTGTAGCAGACAATGTATTATTGTAAGGTTCACTTTCAACTGTCAGCGTTGGTTAAATTTTGGCTAAAAATTGGTTAAATCTACGATATATGTATAGGAAATGCTGACATTTTAAAGTGAATCTTACTATAGTGGAAGAGTTTTATATTTTAAAATAATTCCTATAATTTTTATAGCTTCTGAGTGCTTTTAAATTTGGAAGTTATAGAAATTATAAATATTAGAGTGGAGTATTGTTCTTCTTTTCTTGATATCACTACATTACTGTGCTTGCTCTTCATAATAATATTATTTTTCCATGTATGAGAGCCCTATTACACAGTAATAACATAGAGAAACATTAACGTAAGTAGGTATCCCATGGTGTAGGGCGTCTATATCGCAAATTTTACTGTTATCTCATGCCGATTACTGTTGGTTATTGTCGAATTTTACTGTTTTGTTGAGGTGAAAGTGTATGAACGGCACAATATGAGAGACTTCCAGTGTCACACAGCTTCACGAAAAAGAATTTAATGAGCTATCGGCTTGAGATAACAGTAAAAGTTGCGACATAAACGCCCTATACCATGGGATATCTACTTATGCTATTGTTTCTCTGGTAATAATAAAATATATTTGACTCATCATTATCAAAGATACGATTACTTATAAGATTCGTATAATACTATCAAACAAGATATATTCATGACCATATATTACACCATCAAAGATTTGATAAAATATGTTGTCATATTATGCATATGACAGTGTAATGAGGCCCTTATGTTATGCATGCATTTATACCTGTGCTCAGGCTTGCCTTTGGATGTTGATCTTACTAATCTTAGATCGTAATCTGATAACTTAATTATCTTAGAGCTCTAGTTGCAAATTTTGTTCCAATATTGATTGGATGATATAGGTATTATGTGAGTATGTTTGAAATAACGATTGAGTTATTCATTCATATGGAAAACTAAATGTACTCAATCAAATCAAATGAAAATGATACTATCAACTAGAAGGAAATTGGGATTCAGGAACATTGACTGTTGAAGTTCATCAGCGATAATGCATGACAATAAGTCTACATTGAAAAGTTTAGCCAATAAAATACAGAGTAATCCTTCAATGAAATTCTCATAATTAAGATCTTCCAATAGAAAATGTAGGTCTTTATATTTTTTTGATTTGTAATATCAATATACTATTTTCAATAGATATATTTTATTGATTCTTATCGTATATTTTCTGGTATGCAGAAAAATTAATAATAAATAGTAGAGAATCAAGTCTGCATGCACAGTGATGAGAGTGTATCACTAAAATTAATTGAAATCTACAAATGAAAGTTTGATTTTCCTTATCTGCTCACACCAATAGTGTTTATCAGGGGTTGATAGAATTGGCTAACTCGGAACTCGCTGACTCTATGTTGAACTGCCATATGAATCAATACTACATCGATCAGAGCAGTTTTGATTCATACGGCAGAGTTTAACATGGAGTCAGCGAGCTCCGAGTTAGCCAATTCTATCAACTCTTTATCAGTAACATGCTTGAAAAATATGATGGTAGATAAAAGTACAGCCAAATTAGTAACAAGGATAAAATTGTATGACAAATATTTCTGGAAGGTGTAAAACATTAATGGATCATGCAACACGCGATAACAGCTAGGTACTACTGAATTTCTTATGAATGTTATAAACCTTGAATTTTGTATCACTTCTGCCGTGAATTCTATACATTCTCAACTCATGGATATCAGGAAGGTATCATGCCCATGCAATCCAACAAGAACATTCTGAATACCATTATTATCATAAATTGCATGGTTTTGTTGAATAAGCTATTGTGATTATTTAGTAAAACTTCATTTAATCCATGAATTCAATCTCCTCATACTGTTTGAATGGGATGCATAGATTTAATCACATAAAAAGATATTTCATTGTAGATTATTTGTCATGCAGCTCAATCTAAATGGATCATTTCGAAATAGTTTCTGAATTTCAAAATATATTGGAGATAAAATACTTCAGAAACTAATACTTTACATTATCATGCTGAAATAATAGAAGAATTCATTCAACTTGAAAAAAAAAATACAAATGGAATTTGAATTGATACTACACAGTATAGGCTATAGTATAGAATAGATAGCAGGCTATTCTTGATCAGTGTATACAATTTATTGGAATACAGTAGTTTAGCTTCTCCCAGAAACGTTGAGCCAGTTACACATTTATCGATTTTTGGACGTTCGATTTTTTGCCGTCCTTATAAATTCCACCAGATTAAACGGGACTTGACAAACATCATCTGTTTAATCAAATCCTATTATATTGAGCGAGCAATTACTGTATTTTGATATCTGGTTATTTATGATTATTTATATCTGGTTATTTATGCTCAACGTATCTCGAAAACGGCTCTAACGATTTTCACGAAATTTAGAACATAGTAGGTTTAAGATATAAAAATTCGATTGTACTAGGTCTCATCCTTGGGAAAACTCGCTAAACGACATTAAAAGGATTATTCATCCTTGGCTAAAACAGCTGTGAATAATAAAAAAGCGAGTATGTAAAAAATAAAAATATCGCATCCCCGAAATTGATAAGATGACATATAGCCAGCTGTGAAATATAATCACGATCATTTTAGAGAATTGTGTTCTGTTTATCAATAAATAAAAATAACTAGCGAAGCTCGGTGCTCTGATATTAGAAATTATAAAGCTGGGTTTACATCAAAGTTATTGACAAAATGTTGATAACTTAATCCTTATAGATTCTATTAGTTTAAACAGAACTTGACAAACACATATCGTGTGTATGATAAATTATGAACAATCTAATAGAATCTATAAGGATTAAGTTATTAACATTTTGTTATATACTTCGGTGTAAACGCAGCTTAAGGATGACAAAAAATCGTACGTCCAAAAATCGGTGTGTGTGTAACTAGCCTTAAATTTTACCATGTATTAGAAAGTTGAGAGAATAATTCATTTATTAATTAATCCATTTGAATATTATTCTTCCGATATTATTCATCATCATAATATTATTACTCTTGCAGGCCTACTCTAATAACTATTCAAACCTCCATTAGACAATATAATAAAAAGGAAACAGTTATTGTGATGAGTCTATGTTATCACTAGCAAAGTTGTGTCGTTTAAACAAGACAAACAACTAAATTCTAAGCCGCGGTTGCTAACAAATCTAGCAGAAACAATTTCTAACTTCCACTAATTCTAACTTCCATCTTCCACTTGCAAAACACTATCTTCTTTATAACTATATACATCATACAGATAATACACAAACCTCTGTATAACTGTATACACTCTTCGGGTACCATACAAGGGTCCATGTTAGGTAACTATAGATACAGACTCCAGTGATATCTATACAACTGCTCCATGTTGTACATCTATACAAACTCTATTAGTATATCTATGTCAACTCTATTTGGCAATCTCTTCTCTTGTTTTATATCTGTATTTATCATTATATTCTGTTGTAAACTACTGGAAAACAGATCTAGAAACCTGGCCAAACCACGGAGTTGTTGGCAGATCTCTCACTCTCACTCTCACACACTCTCTCTCGCTCTCTCAAGCTCTCTCTCTCACTCTCTCAAGCTCTTTATCAGAAGATCAGAGCTTGCTGCTCAACTTGCTATAAACTTTGGACTTGCCAACTCGCAAAGTTCGAAATATCATTATCATGGGCCGGTACTCCATTGGTCCTTTCTCCATCACTTACTGGCAATCCATGTAATGAATATTGATTGGACGGGGTTGATCCTTTACATATTCATCTTCTTAATTTTGTCCAATTTCTCTTCTGATTCCTTTTCTCTTCCTGTTACTAGTATTCATATTCTCCGCCAGACTCCAGTAGAATCCATTCAATTACCAGGTACAGTTCATATCACTACAATCACTCAATTTCACTTTCAATGTAGAAGTGACTGGATCATGTAAACCATGTTCAGTATCTCTGACATTAACACATTGAACATTCATATTTGGTTGATATTTTGACAGATATCCAAGCTGTTTGAATACCTCTGTAACTTTGGGCCAATGTATGCATCATCATCACTTTCCGTCACTCAAGCACAAGTATGGGACTGAGGAATCGTCCTCACTAAAAAAAATGTATTCCTAATTGATAATGATTACATTTTATCATATGAAATTGAATAACCATTCAATTTGTCAATGTATACTACGCGTTATATAGCCAATAACGGTAAGAGCGATAACAATTTGAAGACTGTTAAAAATGAAATAGAAACCCATTCCAAAAGTCAAGAGACAGTTGAGTTGTTCAAGAAACTATCTCAAAAGTATGAATAATCTGATCCAAATGAACTGAATAAATTATTGTATAAACTCATCAGAGAGCTGATCAATATACCGTGGTCATACAAATCGCGTTACCAAATTAATCATATCAAATTAATTCCCAGGCAAGAGAATAGGAATACAAGAATTCTACACCCAATTCTATCAATTTGTTCCAAGTGATTCTGCTTTACCACTTTCAATTTCATAACAAATGAACTACCTTACAAGTGGAATTTCAGTTTTACCGTCGTATATAATTTTAAACCTCCATCTCATCATTAATTTTCAAATAAAACCATGAATATCAATGCACCAATAAAATTTATGGGTGCATTAACTAACTCATATTAACGTTAATAACTAACCCATACTAGTAGTTCTGTGAACAGTAGACCTCACGCAGTTTGCTCATCCACAAGAATCTGATGTCACCTGTTTGAAATGTTAACAAACTCAGTTCACGTTTGAATTTGTATTCCATATGATACGACGTATAATTCATCCAGTTCCGTGATAATCTATCCATCCGATGGAAATCAATTTTTTAAAATCAAAAATATAATAATTTCTTTAGCATTATTTGGTTCATTTGATTATCATTAATCACCTATAAAATTAGTTTCCATTTCAAATGTGAGAATACTGATACTGATGGGCACGCATAATAATACCATGACTGCAAAACAAAATATTGAAACCAAAGACCTTAAAGATGCATAACTCTCTAAGGTCTTTGATTAAAACTATGGACCTTATAGAAATAGTCACGGTTTTCCCAGAACATCTGTGTAATCCACTAGTCAGTTGATTGATTATGAATAATAAGGTCTTTGGTTAAAACTATGGACCTTATAGAAATAGCCACGGCTTTTCCAGAACATCTGTGTAATCCACTAGTCAGTTGATTGATTATGAATAATTCCTTAGTCTAAGGAATCCTATCCATAGGAATAATCCTATCTTCAGAGTAGATGGTATATTATAGTGATATCAGAGTATGGAGGAATTCCTTTTTCCATTTATATTATCCTTGAAATTCAAAATCTCAAAAAACCTTGTGTATACATCTACGTGCAGTTGGGAAAGGAATATTCCTGCCAAATCTCATCGAATTCTATCACCGCGTTTGGGCGTAATCGCGTTACATACAGACAGACAAAGAAAGAGTTAAAACATAGACCTCACTACTTTTGTTCAATTACTTTACTCGTGAATACTCTAAGTAAATATTATTCTTCATAGACAAAATTATAGACAATATTATTATACATACAGACAGACAAAAGAAAATCCAAGTTAAAACATAGACCCCACTACGTTTGTTCAATTACTTTACTCGTGAATACTCTATAGTTATTTGTGCAACTAGTGCGCAAAGTGTCAGTTTGCTGCACCGAAAGAAACGTTTACGCCCGAGCCGTAGGCGAGGGCGGAATGGTTTCTTGAGTGCAGCAGAGGAACTTTGCGCACGTATTTCACATTAAGTTTTTCCTACAGTTACCATTGAATATGAAAAGTGGGTAATTATGGGTAAAATTGCCTGAAATCTATCAAATGTTTTTCTGTGTAATTTTATTATTGATAAAAACCTTAATCCTAAAATCCTAAAGTCCTCGTTGTCCTTGGTTATAATATATAATGAATAATAATTAGCGCGTTGTGCTTCGTTGCACCTCTGCTCACTATAGCAGCCACAGCAGTCACTGTTACCAACTTCATTTTGATTTTGCTGTACTGTTGCTCCATATAACCTACTAAGTATTTTGCGTTGCCATGTTGCAAATCTGGAGTGCAGAAAAATTTTTCCCGCACTAGAGCGGAAAAGTGATTCTTTGCGTTCTGTAATCAGTGCAGCAATGGCCACTTTTCAACGTAACTGTAGGAAAAGTAAATATTATTCTTCATAGACAGTTAGTAGTAACAAACTTAATACAGGATAAATTCCAGGGAATCACCTCTTCTTCATACCGTTGACTAACAGTTTTCTACATTCACACCAAATGTAGCTGGTACTGAAATAACTTGGAATTGCTAACCTCTACAATAATTCAGAACGAAACTGTACTGTTTCCAAAGCACACACCCTCCATCAGCGCCAATGTTGACGTTGCAAGTCGAGCCAGCGAATTCCCGACGTTTATTCGTTGCGAACTAAACGATAAATTAATAATATCTTTGAAAACACACCACGGGTTTTATGGAGTGAGTCAAGTTTGAGTTCTCGGGGACAGATTGGTGCTCGGAAACCGACTGAAAAGAGACAGGAATCATTAATTAAACAGAGATTCGTTGTGCAGTGTCGAGGTAGGGAGACGACATAATTGGACGGCTTATTTCAGATGCCAGTGACATGGCGGAGTTTTGAAGTTGTAAGAGACGAAAAGTGGGCTGTCTTAATTTATTAGGTCACTACTTCTCTTTCTATCTTTCTCTCACTTTTTTCTCTCAGAGTTGAAACCTCTCTTTCACATTTTTTCCTCTCAAAATCATTACCTTTCTTCCCCTACTCTATTTCACTTTATAATTTTTACTATTTACTCTTACCCTTTACTCTTTCACTATCTCAGTCTTCCACTATAATAATTTTTCTCATACTTTACTATCTCTCCCTTTTTAACTTGCTATCTCTCTTTCAATAACTGATGTTTGAAGTTCAGATTCAAATTTGTTTGACTCAAAAACATACACTATAATATTATAACATCTGGAAATAATACAAGAAAAATACTATTAAAATATATAAAAAAACTCCCAAAACTGCAGTATATTTTCATGTAATCTATGTTTAAGGAGTAGCCTACAAGGTAAAACCTGTGCATAGACCGAAGTATATTTATAAATCAAGCTTTCCCTCTCCCAACTCACCCGGTCGTGTGTTAATGGGAAGGATATTTTATATCCTTCTAAGAGAATCGACAATTATTTGTTGAAACATCGTCGATTTATGAAGTTACATCACATTAATATATTATCCTTATTCTAATTGCATTCTATATTTATTCTCATTGATTAATCATTTATACTTTGTGAAATTCGTTGAACAACTAGCATTATCGTCATTTAATGTGAATTAGTGTATAAGCCAGTAAATATTGTAACATACATAAATTAATAAATCTAATCTAATCCAATCTCTTCCTCTATCTCTTTTTCGCTGTTCTTTAATTCTTCATCATTTTTAGGTAACTTGATGCGATATAATCAGACAGTTGAGACCCTCAAAGAATTGAGGTAGGGAGAGATCACAAATTGAGGTTGTAACAGGAGTAATTTATTACTATGAAGTGGATGGATTATGGTGAGTGTAAAGATTTTGCTGTGAGATATGGTGGATTGATGGAAGGAGGAAAATGAAAGGCTGAGGAAGGAAAAAGGAAAAGTTGAAAGAGGACGATTGAGAAGAAGAAATGATAAAAAAAGTGGAGAAGACGATATGGGAGAGGAAAAGATTAAAAAGAAGAGAAAGAGAAGGAAAAGTGAAGAATGAGAGGGAATTGGAGGAGATTTAGAAGAAATTGAAGGAACAGGTGAATAAATATGAAAACGGTTTGGAGGAGAGGATAAGAGGAAAAACATAACGAGAGGAAGAAGAATGGATGTAAGAGAACGAGGAAGAAACGGGAGGAAAAAAAGAATAATGAGAAAAAGATGAAGGAGAAATGGAGGATGAAAGAGACGAAGAAGAATAAGAAGGAGGTGGAGAAGGAGGAGAAGGAGGAGAAGGAGGTGAAGGAGGAGAAGGAGGAGAAGAGGGAGAAGGAGGAGAGGGAGGAGAAGGATGATGATGAAAAAAGTGTTATGTTGGGCCGCTGCTCCATTTTTTTCTGAAGAGATGAAGGAAAGATTGATCTATCGTTACCTCCAAGCTCCTTGAAAGGTAATCAAGCAGAGACAGAGTGAAGGAGAAATGAAGGATGAAAGAGACAGAGCGGAAAGAGAGCGTAAGAGGGAGAGAGAGTGTGTGCGAGAGAAAAAAAGAATTAAGGGGAGATGGGAAAGAATGGAAAAATGTGACTGATAAGAAGAAACCAACAAGATGTATGAATTATGAAAGCAACGAGGAATCAAAGTCAAAATTAGCTACTACACTTTTACTTTCTGAGCAAATCTTTCTCTCCTAATTCTCTCTCATTAACAAAGTGAGACCGAGGCAAGGCTCTCACAGTAATTAAGAATATTATTATCCCAAATGTCTTGTGATTTTCACTTCAAACTGACAGCTTTGATTTGATGGGAAGCATTTATGTTATTCATATGGAATGCTGCCAGTTTGAATCTTACTATAGAAAGAGAAAATGTTTGACAGTTTTTTCTCTTTCTTGAAACACGTGCCTTGAGTTTTCACTAGAAATCCATTAGCCTAATAAAATTTTAGAGCCCGTAATATTAGAATTTATAATCTTCTCCTACAGTTACGTTGAAAAGTGGCCATTGCTGCACTGATTACAGAACGCAAAGAATCACCTTTCCGCTCTAGTGCGGGAAAAATTTTTCTGCACTCCAGATTTGCAACATGGCAACGCAAAATACTTAGTAGGTTATATGGAGCAACAGTGCAGCAAAATCAAAATGAAGTTGGTAACAGTGACTGCTGTGGCTGCTATAGTGAGCAGAGGTGCAACCAAGCACAACGCGCTAATTATTATCATTATATATTATAACCAAGGACAACGAGGACTTTAGGATTTTAGGATTAAGGTTTTTATCAATAATAAAATTACACAGAAAACATTTGATACATTTCAGGCAATTTTACCATAATTACCCACTTTTCATATTCAATGGTAACTGTAGGAAAAACTTAATGTGAAATACGTGCGCAAAGTTCCTCTGCTGCACTCAAGAAACCATTCCGCCCTCGCCTACGGCTCGGGCGTAATAGTGTATTTCGCACCTAGGGTCGAAAATGTACGTTTTCCGGCTCGAGATCGCGTTTTTCAAGTTCGAGACGAAGTCGAGAACTTGAAGCGTTCGAGAGCCGGAAAACATTTTTGCCCGTGTTGCGAACGCTATTTTTCGCCACACCAAAAAAAAAACTTCCCAATATATAAGAATTGAAAATAAATAAAATTCAAACAGCCTATTTTGATAGTTTGAATCTTGGTTATGACAACTTTTACTGTCAATTAATTTCAATATTACTAATTAGTAATTTACAATAGTGACCATATTTTTATACTATTAATATTTCGAATAATTGTTTGAATTTGAGCTCGCGCTTTGCGCCCGGTGCAATATCTCATGGAATAGAATTTTCATTACTATTTTGAAATAATGTGATGAAAAAATTAATAATTGCATATTTCACAGTTTTGTCTCAAAATATATCTAAATAATTGATGAAATTTAAATTACGGTAACTAATATAAAAAATAGCTAATAAAAGTCGAAATTCATCGACAAAAAAATGTCATTGACCGAGATTCGAACCTAGATCATGTTTGTTATTCACTGAGCTACACGCCTTTATGCTCTCGGCTATTGCGTATTGATGATGTGGGAGCCTGACTGATAAACTTAGCGTACACGTATGCTGTACTGTGAACTAGACTTCTAAAGAAGATTACTTCACTACTAAAAAGCGTACAACAGTCATGGCTCATTTTCACAACAAATATTGCTCTGAAAACATTCGAAGATTCAATCTTGAGTGGGCCTAATGTTTTCTCTATATGGTTTAATATTGAAGAAAATTATCTAAAAGTTTTAATAATGAGTTACGGAAAAATTACTAGGAATTTTTCAGTCAATGCTGAGTTTCCCTAGTAGGCTTACTTAAACTTCAGATCTCTGCTGTATTTTCTATTATTATGTTGATTGTATTGCATTAAGAAGTGGAATTCGATAATAAAAAAGAAACAATTATTACTCTACCTCACTTAAAATATTGATACAATTATTGTACTTTGATTTCAAATTCGATTCTTCACTTTAAATACTTGCGATATGTACCTTTCTGACAATGGACAATGCAGCTAACATTATATTGTTGAGGCTATGGAGATATCATCGTATTCTATTGTTTGATATCAAAAACACAATAATAAATATTAATTATGAAACAGTAATTATAAAATATATTATAGACATAATACCGCGATTCACGATACATAATTATATAGATTATTACAGTTGTTATGAGATTATCTCTCTATGATTTTTGTGAGATCGGACACGATCAGCTGTTATTCAAGGTCATTTTACAGCCCTAGGGCCGTAAAGTTTTACCGGCCTGGTCGGAAAACAATCACTTTCGGCCTCCATATGACGCACGTAAACCAGCTCATTACATCCAAGTGTGGCGAAAACGTTTCTTTCGGTGCAGCAAACTGACACTTGCGCACTAGTTGCACAAATAACTATTTTCAAATACATTAATAATATTCATTTGAATGCAAAAAACATATTCTTTACAGCACAACTTGAGCCTTTAGAACAATATATAAATACAAATAGAAACCTCTTAACTCTAAGCAACAATTATTCCACTCTCAAAGAACTCTCCAACACTATAAAAAGGATTTATCACAAACCAATTCAATGATTTCGTCTTAAATTTCTTTTCTGTCTCTAATATTAAATCTGTAGGTAACTTATTGCAAATTTTTATACCAAATGTATCATAACTTTTGGCTGTTTTGGATAACCTATGATAGGGAATATCGATCCTATGACAATTTCTTGTGTTCTGGCTATGAGTTTGATGCCTTAATTTTAAATTGGATGAGTTTTTTTAACATGCAATGATACAGTATATATGTAAAAATTAACTATTGTCATTATTCTAAGCTGGACAAAAAGAGGCTTACAGTGTGCTATAGTAAGGTCCACGTTATAATGACAGTAGATAAAGATAGGAGAATAGCGATGCCGATTCTCTGCATCAATTAATTATATTTCTACACTGTCGAAAACATAATTGGCATAGTTGTGGACCTAGAAAAGGATAGTACCACCTGCTTTGTCGAATGATAGACAAGGATAGCAAAACCAAAGTTGATCAAATACTGTCATTATAACGTGGACCTCACTATAGTCTATGAGAATCTGTTAAAACCCTGACCACCTTCTTTTGCAATAATCAAATATTTTCTGCTTGACTACTATTTCCCCACAGTAGTATTCCATATGTTGCAATACTCTGAAAAAAGGCTTTATTTAATTATCTAGAGAGTTAAACAAAGATGAATCATGTAGAATGCTTACTTCCTGGCTTGCTCAGAAAACATGCGGTTGAATTTTGACTCAAGTTGTATTATTTGAATTAATAATTGAAATTAATAAGACTTAATCAGTTGTATTTTCAATTGTTCAATTGTATTGAACATTGTGTTTCATATAGAATCATTGAAAAGAATTGGAGTAATCTTCATTATGTAATGACTTCCATTTGAGAATTTTTCATTCGATATGAAATGTTCTGGAGAACATTTTTTGACATTATCAAGCTTTATAATTTCCAAATTCTGAATTCCTAGTTTATGAATATTTTGGACTCAAAATCGGACAAAAATCATGAAGTATAAACATAACCTATTTTTGGACAATTTCTATCCAAATTTGGGAAAGGAACAGTTTTGGGCTTTAAGCCTGTTGTTCCTTCCCCAATCATTCATAGTTGAGAATTATATTGTATCTATCAATGTATTAATAAATATTATATCTTATAAAAAAATATTTCCAAAAATCAATAATTATTTTGAATTGCTAGAAGTGTTCTCCTCAGGCGGAACATATTACTGAATGACTGCTTCTTTGTGATTTAAAATTTTTGGTTGGCTAAAATCACTATTAAGTTCTCTGGTACAATACACCAGTCATCGAAAACTGTTTTCTGAGACAGATATTCTGTAGAAATAGTACTTTCCATGTGGAAATACACTTTCTAAAGTTGCGTACAGACTTTCGCTCTGCTCCGCAACCGAACGTCACTCCAGCAGAGCGATTGATGATCGACCGCGAGCAACAGTGGTTCGACCGGGGAACGCGAGAAGATCTAACATCTTCCGTAACGTTCATGATGGGTGCGTGGGCGCTCCGCCCAATCGCTCCGACTGTGGTTCGATGGTGGTACGAGGGCGGTACGAGGGAGGAGCGTGCTCGGTGCGGGTTGGAAGCGCGAATATGTGTACGCAGCTTATGGATGGAAATAAATTGGGAGTTGCATTTGTTCAAATGCTAATTAATGCATAATTATTATTAAACGAAAATTCCAATACAATGCTGTAAAATCACCCCGAAGACTTCTGCTACAGCAAATATTGACAACTATATTATAGTAGCGCTCATCA
The DNA here is from genome assembly GCF_014356525.2 of Nilaparvata lugens. Taxonomy (NCBI): domain Eukaryota; kingdom Metazoa; phylum Arthropoda; class Insecta; order Hemiptera; family Delphacidae; genus Nilaparvata; species Nilaparvata lugens. Next base: position 2,819,818 of record NC_052509.1, read on the forward strand.
AATTTCCATCTAGCTGTTTACCCTGTTGTCAATATTTGCAGTAGCAGAAGTTTTCGAGGTGATTTACAGAATTTAATTGGGATTCGAATCCCTTTAATATCATTACCCTTTCTATGCTTGAAAAACTAGAGAAATTCATCTTTCTCATTCATTCTATACACTTACACTTCAACACTTACACTTAACATTTACACTTACCTATACACTTTATTCGTGATTGAATCTCACGATTTTCTGAAGTGACTTCTTTCACGATTCATTTTAAAGACCACGCAGTAAAACATACCAACTTTTAACGACTATTTAATGCATTTGATGGACCCTAAGAGACCCTTCCTCACACAGAACATTTCTAAATCGTTCAGCAGAATGGAAAAACAGAATCGTTTGGACTGCATCCAGACAATTCAGAACGTTGAAACGAAACAAAAAACAACGTTTTTCTCTACATTGTCACATTTATCGAATAAAATTCAATTTGCTCATTCTATAAAACTCGTTCCAGAATAGAATATTGAATTCAAGAGACAGTTGACCGCTCGAAGTCTGATGTGTTAACATGAATGAATGTTCCACTGCAATACCGAATTATTGAATTCTGTAGCAGTGAAGTAAATTTATTTCAACGAAGTGGAAATCAATTCAATTGTTTGAAAAAACGCAGAACTGAGTCTGTAATTTAATTTTCTGTCTGAGGTCACTGTTGAATTTTTACTGATTTCTTATGGAAATCGTTTACAAATTGAGCAATTGATGTTTTTCGTTTCAAAAGGAAAAGAACAATGGAAAGGTTTTTCTGAAAATACGATATGAAATAAAATTGTGGAAACCCTGTTGAGTAGTCAGAAAAGGCAGTAACGAATTGAACAAATAATAGATTCTATTTCATTTGGCAATTTCATCCTTTATTCTTTATTGATTCTTTATTCTTTATTGATTGATACATTAAGTACATCATCAAAATGTTAGTGAGAGAAAATATTAGGTAACCTTGTGCTAACACATAGTCCGAAATAGGTCACTTCCTAACTTCATGTGAACGATGTGAACAGAATACAGGCAACCGCACGAAAATAGTCCGATGGAAATTGGAACAGATAAGTGCAAATATCGGGGCACCGAGCTTCGCTCGTTATTTTTATTTATTGATAAACAGAACACAATTCTCTAAAATGATCGTGTTCATATTAATCTCACAGCTGGCTATATGCCATCTTATGAATTTCGGGGATGCGATATTTTGATTTTTCACATACTCACTCGCTCACTCACTCTTTTACTATCCACAGCTGTTTCAGTCAAGGATGAATTATCCTTTAAAATGTCGTTCAGCGAGTTTTCCCAAAGATGAGACCTAGTGCAATCGAATCTTTATATCATAAACCTACTATGTTCCAAATTTCGTGAAAATCGTTAGAGCCGTTTTCGAGATCCGTTAAACATAAATAACCAGATATAAATACTAATATTGTATTAGGTTTTGTAATATTGTACAAGGAATGAATAAATTTGAATTTGAATAAAAATAACCAGATATATAAATACAGAAATTGCTCGCTTAATATAATAGGATGTTGACAAATAAGAGTTGATCAACGAGTTGTCTACAGCTGACTATAATAGGGAATTTATTTTGTGTAATAAACTTGACGAATTGGCAACGTCTATTGTGCAGGGGGTGGGTAAGTAGGCCTGCTCAGCCGTTACAATTTCTATCGTACTATTTTCGTGTGATTGACTATAGTGGCTTCGTTTCATTAATGTAGAACAGATAGTTTATTCCGACTTTATTAGATGAATTATAATCCAGAAGTTGATAAATTTGTTCAAAGTCCAAATCATGAAAGTATTAGTAACTACTATAGTTTCTCAATTGTATACAGAGGTTTTCTGAATTCAGATTTTCGTTATTATTATTGGATGATTTGAAATTTATATCCTAAGACGTCTACTTCACACGAAATTGTAAAAATTAATTGTATTCACAGAACAGTGAATTAACATGAAGAAGAACAATGAATTTAACCTTCTTGAAGGTTAACCACTCTACCCATTATTTTATTCCAAATACTAATAAACGGATCAATAGCTTCAAAAGACAACATTCTTCATTCAAATTGGAAAGAAATATTCGTTTAGTGATCAATAAATCCAATGTATTTCTTGCATTTCAAACGCTGATAGAATAAAATAGTAGTAGAAGAAGAAGAAGAAGAAGAAGAAGAAGAAGAAGAAGAAGAAGAAAAGAAGAAGAAGAAGAAGAAAGAAGAAGAAGAAGAAGAAAGAAGAAGAAGAAGAAGAAGAGAGAAGAAGAAGAAGAAGAAAGAAGAAGAAGAAGAGAGAAGAAGAAGAAGAAGAGAAGAAGAAGAAGAAGAAAGAAGAAGAAGAAGAGAAGAAGAAGAAGAAGAAGAAGAGAGAGAAGAAGATAGAGAGGAAGAGAGTAAAAGAGAGACGTGACGGTTTCAAAAGTGTTTGTGAAGTGGGACTAAACGTTATTTCCCTAGTGTTTCCGCTATAGTGAGATCCCCTCCACACTGACAACATTCCTTATGAAACAACATGGAAGCTCCCAATCCTACAAATGCTGACAGATTATCGTGAGACAAACAACAGAAATCAAGCAGCGGCAAGGCGGGTTGCCTATACAGCGCCCGGGGCCACCACACCTGAATACCTAATGTCGTCATTTCATTTTTTATTCTCGTCTCAAAAACACACTTTTTGGTGAAAATATCTCATGTATCCGCGTGAAACAAATTGCATTCATTACAGGTCCTTCCGACCCTGGGAAGTGTCAAGTTTTTGAATATCGTCATTTGCAAATTTCGATCCCGGGTGACTGAAATACTCGGTCCCTGACAGTTCTTGAGCGGAGTGTATTTGAAATCTACCAAGAGAAAATTGCATACATTTTCAATTCTTCCGACCCGAAAGTCTGACAATTTAGATTCCGGATTTCTCAAATACGCGTTTTCCGATCGTTTTTGATAAAATAGTTTTCGGAATGAAAACTATTAAAACTTCACACTTAAACTAAACTTTAACTTTAAACTATAAACTATTGAACTTTTTTTATTTTGATGAGATAGTTTTCGATCTTCTTTTTCAATCTTGTGAGATGGTTTCAAATTCCTCAAACCCTTGAATTTCTCAATAACTCAAGTTTTGTTTCAATAACAATCTATCCCATTAGAATAAGAGTTTATGAAATTTTTCTCAGTTCCTCTGTTTTACTCCTCTGTTTTATCCTACTCAAAACCTGATAACCAGTTTTAAAGAATCATATCTTCTACATATGTGACCAACTACAAGACTTCACCTATTTCGGGCTATGTGTAACCTTATCTAAATTTGGGAGAGGAATAGAGCACAAGGTTACCTTATTTTTTCTCTCCCTATTATTTTGGTGATGTACTTACTGTATGAATCAATAAAGAATAAAGAGAGATTGCAAATAGTTATCATAACATGAATATTGAAATAAGACATTGATTTCGAATATATAGTGCTCTATATTTATTTATTTTATTTATAATTTTTACAAAGTAACACTGATTGGGAGAGAAAAACTAAGGATACTCCTTCTACTATTTCTCTCCTAAATTTAGATAACATTTTTAAAGTCCGAAATAGGGTTATGGTTTCACTTTTCTAAAATTTAGTCCATTTTCACTAAAAAACAACAAAAACTAAGAATTTTACATTTTGACGGTTAAAAACAGACGAAAAAACAAAAATATCACACTCAAATCACCATTAATTGGAACATTTTTGAACATTATATATGAACGTTAGTTTACTGTCAGCAATTCAAATTCCTCAAAGCATACTGGAACATGTTAATCAAACAAACCCAACAATAGACTGAAGAGACAATATGCTTGCATTTGATATAATTAATTTATTCTTGAAATTGACATCAATCAGCATTCACCCCACTTGAATCATTAAATCATTCAAAGCATACTGAAACATGTTAATCAAACAAACCCAACAATAGACTGAAGGAAGAATATCTTTGCACTTGAACTAATTCTTTTATTCTTGAAATTGACATGAATCAACATCCACCACACTTGAATCATTAAATCACTGGAATTCATTCATAATTTATCGTGAATCATATCACCTCCATTTTAAGGATAGATTTTTGGATAGTGGCGGAGGACTCTTAGAATACAACCAAAAAACCTTGAGCTTCTCGTAGAATTGTCAAAATTGAGGAGTTTCTACTTGAATTTCCGAGCAAACACAAATTTAGATCTAAAAAAATTTCAGAATCTCACAAGTTGAATATTTTGAATTCTTGATTATCTTTGATTTTTTTGGTAGGAGCATTGAAAAAATGTATGAAAAATGGAGAGGGAAGAGAAGACGAGTAAATCAAGTGAGTATTGGAAAGAAAAGTGGCATTTATAAGCTCACAGGTTGACAGTAAAGGGTAGTTCTTATTGAAAGCGCGTGTTCCTCTAATGGAATTGTCAAACGGGGCACAGCGACTTACAATTTATGATCCTCTATTTGAAAAAAAAACACGGCAAAAACAGTTTACTGACGTGTTTCCAGGAGTCTCTTACAATTTCTATCACAGTTTAATTGGATAACAGACTTCTTTGTTTACTCTAGACAGACATTTAAAATAGATCTTATTCAAGACTGACAATAAATTTCAATGTCAACTGTGTTAGCAAAGCGAGGTTGTTCTCTTGCCACCTTGTGTAAATATACCAGACAGAAAAAACATCAAAGTACGTCATACCTCGTACAAGGAAAAATGTATTAATAATTCAGATTGGATCAAGAGCATAAAGAAGGTGCATTACTAAATTGCGAAAAGCTTATAGCCGTTAGCTGAATACTGCATTAGACTAGATTGAAAGATATAAATCATGGATTGCATTGGTTGAGCTAAGTATACTTTTCAACTGAAATTATAACATGGGATGTCATGATAAACCATGGAACATATATATATTCTCTCTGATTTGATTCAGGTATTCTCCATACATAAATGCCTATGTAAATATGGAAAAGATTTTATAGCCGTAAGCCTAATACTGCATTGAACGAGATTGAATGATATATGAATCATGGATTGGATTAGTTGAACTGAGTATACTCCTTAACTGAGATAATAACGTAGGATGGCATGATGAATCATGAAACATTATTTTATTCTCTGAGTTCCGACTCAGATCTTGTCCATAAATAATTTATAAATAATATAATGCTGTGATATGAACGGTTCTTTTCTATCGAATCGATCCTCAAAATATTTCAGTGAGTGACTTAATTACGGTATTAATGTATTAAAAACTGGATTTGGTAGAAAATAACATTAATAGTTATGGGATAACTCACACGAAGACGAATGATCATCAATATATTTCAGTGAGTGAATTAATTACTGTATTACGGTAATTGAAACTTGATTTTGTAGAAAAAAAACATTGATACTTATGGGATAACTCACAGACGAATGGAGATGTGTGACCACAACTATGAGAAACAATGGTGAATTGAAATTTGAAGTAAGATATTTATTCATTTACTAGGTTAGCACAAACAACACAATGATCGGGAAAGAAAAAACAGGATATTGCCCAAAACTTCCCCAATTCCCTAATTTAGTTTTAAATTGTCCAAATATTAGACATAGGTTATGTCGATTTCAATTTCTATATTCATGGAGATACAAAGTATAATAGAATATTCTTCAGTTATTCAGGTATATCTTTAGTTATTTAGTACATGATTTGAGATTATGTGAAACTGGACCTCTCAGTTTCTTGATCCCAATCGAAGAATAATTCCTATGGTCACTGTCCCTGATTATGTACGGCAAAAATTGAGTCTTTAATTTTTTCAAAAACTTGTAGAATTGAGGCGTTCCTTGGTTTACATTTCCCAAGATCTGATATTAACTTATCTAAATTTAAAAACCTACTTTGTGAAAATAATAATTATGGACAGAAATTTTTGTGAAGTGAACAACTACAAGTGAGCTACTATGTGTAGCCTTATCCAAGTTTGGGGAGGAATAGCACAAGGTTACCTTACTTTTCCTCTCCCAATCATTTTCGATGATGTACTTACTGTATGAATCAATAAAGGATAAAGAAAGATTGCAAATAGTCATCAAAACATGAATATTGAAATGAGAAATTGATTTCCAATAGAGAAAATCAATAAAGGATAAAGAATATATCTCTCCCTTAATCTCCTAATCAGGAACTTTAGTAGGCGAACAGGGAGTGATTCCAGAGTTTTTCCCTGAAACGTTAATTGACTATAAGAGTTCTCCTCAACTGAGACCACCAACTTTCAAAATGGCCTGCAAAAGTGAAGAATTATAACCGGTGCAAAAGTTCGAATCACCTGTGTTACATCCTTATATAGTTTGCGAAGCGCCTTTGAATAAATTAGGAACTTTCCCATCTCATACTATAAGCTTCAGCGGGAATTTAGCGAGCAGGAAAATTGAGTTTTCGAAACAGGAGCTGCCTAAAGATATTCCAGAATTTTCAGGAGTTATGAATGACATTTTGGTTGACCAATGACGACATCGGCTCAAGGACTCATGATGCTCTTCTGGAAGTATTTTAAGAGTTTTGGAGGTATTTTGGGAGTCTTATCAATGGCGCTATGAAGTAGAAAGTTGATTATGGAGTTCTGGTCGAAAGTTGACAAGTTTGAAGTGGATAATGATGGCCTAATTACTAACTTACTTTCATAGTTCAGGAAACATTTCCTTACTTCCTTCCTATCGAAGATTAATTCTCTTATTCTAATAAGTATGATCATTCATATTATAAAATAAGAAAGATGGAGAGTTGAGATAAAGCTGATTCTTTATTCTTTATTAATAACTGATAATATAAGTAAATCATCAAAATGATGGGGAGAGAAGAAAATAAGGTATCCTTGTGCTATTCCTCTCTCTCCAAAATTTAGATAAGGTTACACCATAGAGAAACAATAGCGTAAGTAGATATCCCATGGTATAGGGAATTTATGTCGCAACATTTACTGTTATCTCAAGCCGACTATTGTCAATTTTTACTGTTTTCTTGGGGTGAGAGTGTATAAACGGCACAATTTGAGATACTACCAGCGTCACACAGCTGCATGGGAAAGAACTACGTGAACTATGGGCTTGGGATAACAGTAAAAGTTGCGACATAAACGCCCTATAACATGGCATATCTACCCTTATGCTATCTTGAATGAAAAAAGACTAAGAAATTGTCAATTGTCGATATGCTATCGTTTCTCTATGTTTCTCATAGTCAAAAATAGGTCAAGTCTTGTAGTTGTTCGCTTGATGAAATGTTTAGTCCTTAATTATTTTCACGACGTACATTTTCAAATTTAGATGCTTCAAAGCCAAACACAGCAAAAATATTTCACATTATCATCACTAAAATAGGAAATACTCACATTTTTCATATGAATGTTCAAAGAGAACAGAAAAATTGGAAGAAGAAGGAGTTATTCAAGAAGTTGGAATATATATCATATTCATGCACAAGCTACAATAAAAATGATTCATTTATTTATTTCATGATATGAAAATTATTGCATTGACTGGAAGGCTAAGAACAGTCACAGAAGTTGTTTCCCCTTTGCTGATAATTCATGAACAATTTTGATTCAGTTATATTGGAACGATCTAAATCGAAACATAATGACGATTCACGGAACACACTCAATACAATTCTATTGGTCGATGGCAATTTCTGCTCACACAGGTACCACCAATCAGGTGCTTAGTACAAGGCCACGCCTACAACGCACTCTCATTGGCTGACGGAGAAACGTCATGAGCTACAGACGACATCTTCTTCAATTTCATAGCACAAATACAAGAGATTTGAAATCTCTAGAGTATTCTCAATACCAGTATTATTTTTATGTAAAGGTGCATTTTCGTTTGTGCGTAAATTCCTACAGTCGACGACGGCAAGCATTGTTGACATTCATAATGTCCAAATTTCAAGTGTGCTGAAAAAGCTGATCAAATAACTTTTCATTATTTGTGTTTATTATTCAAGAATAAGAACAAATCAAATCAAATCAAATTGGCTTTTATTTTGCATATAACAAAAATACAAGAAAAAACTTATAACTCAATAACATAACATAATTTTACAAACAGTGTATACTTTAGGCAGAACTAATTCTAAAAATATTATGCATCACAACCACTTAGGCCAGAGCCTGTGTGTGGTACATGGAGTCTGTTAAAATAGCCAATACTATTTAAATATAGGCCTAATAGAATATATTGTTACTTAAAATAAGCATTTTATACTTATAGAGAGAATATACTTTATTCTAGAGAATATACTTTAAAAGATAATATACTTTAGAGAATATACTATAAGAGAGAATACTATACTTTAAGAGAGAAGAATATTACAAAAGTATTAGAAACTAGAACAATATAAAACTACAGTACAACACATATCAGTGGAACAAAGAAACCATATATTGTTGCACTACAATAAACAACACAGCATATACTAGGGTAAGCGTAAAATCTATTTATATAAATTATAAAAACTGATCACGACTGACTGATTGACTCTCGCATTCATCAGCAAAACCATAAAATTACCGTAATACTGTATTACTATAAACATCGTTTGCAATACAGCTTCCCTACAGATCGCAGATGCTCGCTATTCATTTTTATTTATTTTTTCATTGTTATTAACAAATTTAATATTTTGTTTTATTTTTTTTTTATTATTATTTTTATTATTATCATTACTATATGAGAAATTTTTCTTTTTTATGAAACGGAGCTGTGGGGCATCAGTTAATTAGTTATTGATAAATAGAATGAATTAGTTCTTCAATACCCTCCCTGCCAATCTCCTTCAACCAACCAGTAATAAGTTTTTTATAAATAAAAAGGGAATAATCCTCTACCCTTCTTAAGAAAGCCGGAATGTTTCGGAAAATGATGTGCGAAATGTAATGAGTGTTTGTAGTGGAGTGAGCCCCCACAAGTCTAGGTACTTCTATGCCCAAAGACTCCGCCGACCGAGTACAATAGTTGTGAGCAACTCTCGTGAACATATCTGCTCTATATTTATGAATATACAACAGTAGGCTCTTGACATATAACTGGCGAATATCGAGAACGTTGAACTCGTCATATATTAGTGCAGTTGGGGTACGGACGGGTTTTTTTAAAGCAATTTTTATAATTAGTTTTTGAGTTATCAATAACGGAGATAGAATTGTTTTATAAGCACCCCCATAAGCTAAAATCCCAGCAACTATTAACGATTGGACATATGCAAAGTATACATTCCTAAGTTCATCTTTAGATAAAAACTGACTTAAGTTGAGAAAAATGTAAATGGATTTACGTATTTTATTTTTCAGATAGGCAATGTGAACTGACCAGTTAAGTTTTTCATCAATCATAATTCCCAAATACTTGTAAGAACTCACTCTCTCAATACAATCGCACTGACACTGATTGTTATCTGGATTCCCACAAGAATGTAACATTAACGTGTCAACAGAAGGCTCATGATTTTTCCGTAAAGAAATTTCCATGAATTTTGATTTTTTTATATTAAGCGTCAAAATATTATCATCAAACCACGCCTTCAAAAGGTGGAGATCACGAGAAGCCTTTTGATACATTTCTTCCTTATTCACCCCGGTTACATGCAGAGCTGTATCATCAGCAAATAGGAACAGGTTACCGTCAAGTGGCAGTTTAGCTAAGTTGTTTATATAAATCAGGAATAAGAGAGGCCCCAAGGTGCTGCCCTGAACCACACCGTATTCAATGTTGTTAATTTTACTCTCAACACCCAACAGTTGGACGACCTGTTTTCTATCTGATAGATAACTCCTGAACCAATTGTAAGAGTTGTGACGAATACCTAACATTTCAAGTTTTTTTAATAGCTTCGATCTATCGACTGTATCGAAGGCTTTGGCCAGGTCCAGAAATATTATTAAATTATTAAGGTTTTTATTTATTGATTGGTCTACTTCTTGAGTTAATTTATACAGTGCATCAGATATGTTTTTGTCCTTCCTGAATCCAAATTGTCCATCTGCAAGAATGTTGTTAGCCTCAATGTAATTACTCAACTGAAATTTTATAATTCTTTCTAAAACTTTAGAGAAAATGCTTAAAATAGAAATAGGTCTGTAGTTACTTTCATGGGATCTATCACCATTTTTAAAAAGTGGAAAAACTCTGGCTATTTTAAAACTATCTGGATAAATACCCTGAGTAATGCTCAAATTATAAATGTGTTTAAGGGGTTTAATAAAGATTTTAATATGTTGTTTGAAAAATTGAGCAGATATATTGTCGAAGCCGGGAGCGGACATGCCTCTTATTTCGGAAGCAAATCTACAAATATCATCATCATTTACCGGATGCAAGATGAAGTTCGTGTCGAGTAATACATTTCTAGTAATACCAACATATTGCCATTTAAAAGTATAAACTCAAGATCTCCCATTAAAACATAATTGAACATAATCTTTTAGGTTATTTAGACAAATTTAAATCTACCCAATCTGAGATCCCCACCCTGTCGTGGTCGACGACGGCATTTTTTACGTACAAACAAAACCCCCTTTAAACTGGGATCTGATACCAAGATTGATTATACTATTTATAAAGCTAGTATTTAAGTTATGATAATTATTCGCGTAATATATTTTGAGGATAATCATTTTATTTTATTAATATAAGTGATATAATCAATCTTTTTACTACCGAAAAATAATTTTTATACCAACGAACAAGCCTAAAAGCACATGTGGGTAACACCCTCAGTACTATTATTATTATTTATTACAAGCAATATCCTCTGAAATGTTGATTTGGAATTAGAGATCGAAGTGGTTTTGTGTTTTTGCTCTTATCTCATAGTCAATAAAGTAATATGATGAACGAGAAAGATATGCTTGAAACAATAATTCTGTTTGACGAAAGCATCATATCTAATTATTATTGAAATCGTCTTAATAACAAAATAAGAAAAAAACGAGATAAATGATGTTCATCACAGAAACGACTATATTTTTCAAGGATACATTAATCAACTAACTACGACAACGAAAAATACTCCTACTGCGAATATATCGATAAAGTTTATTTGCAGCGGAAGAATATTCCTACGAAAAATCGCAACCTGTAACTTGGCACACTTATCTGAACATAGCATATCAGTGTAGTGAACTGTTCAACAGAAGGAAATGGTTCAGTTTCCGGCTTTTGCCTATCATTTCAGCCATTCCCTTGCGAGAACCCTCTCATCTTCCCTCCTCTTCTATATACTCTACTCCAATTTTTCTCTCCTTTTCTCTCCACTCTACTGCACTACACCAACCATTTCACTTGGGCTTTCTGCGATATCAAGGGTATTTCGATCTGTTTTCCCCTCATGTTTCTTTTCATTTCTACTTTCCCCACTCTCTCACTCTGTCTTTCACTCTCACTCTCTTTATGTATAATCACTTGATCTTGCTCTGAAAATCATTTGTAAAAGTATAAATTGTTGTAACCATGTAACCATAGGCGACAAACTATTGATAAATAGAGTATATCTATCCCTCTCCCTCTATCACTCTCCTCACTTCTTCTCTATCACTCTCCAATTCCTTGTTTGGAAAATGTCTCTCTCAACATACTTTTCCATTCTTTTGTTTTACGCCTTTTGTTCACGTATTCTATGCAGTATTGCATTGTTGCTCTTTATTCTCAACCATTTCATCTCTCAACTCTCCTACTATTCAATTCTGTTTCTCGTCATTTTCTCTGTATCTGAATGTTTAATCTAATTTCTCACTCTCAACTTCCTCTTTTCTCTGATACCCTGCATCCACATTATTTTTATAATTCTTTTTTCTCCCAATTTCCTCCTCATCTCCCTTTTTCTCTCTTGCCAATTTTTTCCTTTGAAACATTATCACTTTCTATACAATATACACAAGCAATGCTTCTAATTGTTTGATTATACAAAATCAAATTCAATTCCTTCCTGCTTTAATACAAAATAGAAGTTTTTCAATCATTTCCAATCATTTTATGATAATGTATCCCATGATTGTTGGATAAATAAATAAATAATCAATAAAGCACATTTACAACATATGAAAGCATACAATATATAGCATACAAAGCATATCTTGTTTCTCTGTTTCTACTTTCACGTGTTACATAACTCTATTTGTTCTTGCTCCAATTTTCTCACTCCCTCTTGTTTTCATTCTTATGTGACTCAATTTTGATCTTATGTGTACTATATCTACGTTAGCAATCATTTTCTTCTATAAATTCTTCTCTGAATATATTTCTCCTTTTTAATTTCTTTTAACTCCCACTCCTATTTTTCTTCACAATCATCTCCCACTGTTACTCTTCTCCTCCACCTCCCTCAGCCTCCTCTTCCAATTTCTCCCCCTCTCCTCATTTCTTACTGTCTCCCCATTCCAAGCATTTCCCATTCCTTTCCAAAAACCCCTCCACAAAAGCCCCGTGAAACAAGAGACGCGAATATCTCGTGGAATACAAAGAGATGTCCTTTCATAAAATCGATGACCGATACGCATTTTTTACAGTGTTTTGTTGGTACACCTGTGGTCATTTCTCTCTGTCTCACTTTATCTCTCTCTCTTTCCAGCCTATGGTTCACCAATCTGTGACACCACAGGTATGTCATACCTTTATCGATACAAAGCTTTAAGATGATAGTGATTAATCACCCGAGATCTATGACCACTTTTGCGAATTATGAGAAAAGATTAATTACAGTAGATAATCGTCTCTGATGACGATGTCATAATCATGTCAATGAAATCAATAAATTTGATTCATTCATTAACAATTAATCAGAATATAGATCTACTTCAAGCTTTGATCAGATAGTTCTATTGGTTCCCATCTTCATCCAAATAATTGAAAGAAAATCATGAACTTCACTAAATACGTTAAGCGTGAGATGGTAAAAACGGTTTCTTACTCCTATAATGAGTATGGGTCCAGTATCAAGGAAGATAGATGAGGGTACAGTTATTCACACTAATTCATAAATTTATGAAATTTCCACTGCATAATAGAGACAACACCTTTGATCTATCATTCTCATGATATCCTATACTATTAAACGAACAATTTATGTTTCTATGTTTCGATGTTTTTATGTTTATTGACCAGCGAAGTGGGGTCTAAGATTCAAGTCGACGGTTTGGCATTTCTCTTAATGTTTAAATGTTTGAATGTTTATATGTTTATATGTTATGTAACGCGGTAATAGATTTTCATGAAATTTGACAGGTATGTTTCTTTTTTAATTGCGCGTCGACGTATATACAAGGTTTTTGGAAATTTTGCATTTCAAGGATAATATAAAAGGAAAAAGGAGCCTCCTTCATACGCCAATATCAGAATAAAAATCAGACTATAGAATATTATTCATCATAAATCAGCTGACAAGTGATTACACAGATGTGTGGAGAAGCCAGTCTATTGCTGTATTTCCATAAGGTCTATAGTTTCAATCAGGTACTTGTGGATGAGAATACTGCGTGAGGTCTACTGTTCACAGAGCTACTAGTATATTATATATCTGTATGTGACCGGATCTCGGAAACTGCTCTAACGATTCTCACGAAATTTGGAACATAGTAGGTTTATGATATAAAAATTCGATTGCACTAGGTCTCATCGCTAGGAAAACTCCTTGAACAACATTAAAAGTATAATTCATCCTTGGAGAAACAGCTGAGATTTTCGTCGTTTTGGGATATGAAAATGAGTGTGCGAGTGCGTCTGTGGAGAATCAAAATATCTCATCCCCGAAATTCACAAGCTGACGTATAGCCAAACTGCAAATATAAACACGACATAAACGATGAAGAAACCTTGAGGGTTTGAAAGGTGAAATTAATTATAATTAATGAAAAATAATACTCATATTCAAAATAGAAACATATTTTCGTGATGTTTCCAAATTCATCAAATAGTTAAATTTCCTTTCAATTCTTCAACACTAAATCTTTCTTAAGCAGATGCACACAGCTGTTGGTTGGCATTTGCATGTGTAGTATTTTGTTCATTTAGTGATGAGACATGGTATTAGCAATGACCATACATTTTCAGTGTTCATAGTGTATGAATAACATTCCTTTTTCACTTTCCTTGCCCTATTACCATAGGTAAGAAAAGTATTGCTTTCCGAAAAAAAATTAAGGTACCCCAATTTCTAAATTTCTATACATTTCAAGGTCCCCTGAGTCCAATAAAGTGGTTTTTGGGTTTTGGTCTGTATGTGTGTGTGTATGAGTGTATGTGTGTCTGTGTACACGATATCTCATCTCCCAATTAACGGAATGACTTGAAATTTGGAACTTAAGGTCCTTACACTATAAGGATCCAACACGAACATTCTCGATCAAATGCAGTTCAAGATTGCCGCTAAAATGGTGTAAATGTTTTCCAAAACAGGGGTTTTCGCGATTTTCTCGAAAACAACTTCAACGATTTTGATCAAATTCATACCTAGAGAAGTCATTGATAAGCTTTATCAACTGCCACGAGTCCCATATCTGTAAACATTTCAGTAGCACTGCACCATCTATGCAAAGTTTGATCTTGGATTCCCGATTATCAGGCTTCAGATACAAATTGGACAAAAAATTTTCAAGTGGAAAAGATTGAGGTAGAAAATCTCTACAATTAATGTTCAGTATTATTTTCACCTAAAATTGAAAATAAGCTCGAAATTCGAGAAAATAATATTATTCAATTCTAAACTGTTGGCAACTGTTGATTCTATTAAATCATTCACTATGAAGAGGTAGCAGACTTTGTGTGTCTGCAGCGTTATTGTCCTGTCACCAGCTGGCTCAGATCTTAGAAAAGTAGACTTGAGTTGCGCGGGAACACTATCGTCAGTTGATCAATTTTCATAACGGCAAGGAAGTTGTGTGAGTGCACCACACCAGATTTTTTGGATAGTAGAATTAGAAGTAATTCCCAAGTGAAAACTTCATCATATAGTTGTGAATGTTGGGCTAATCTTTCACTCTAAAAAGTCCAAAATAGTAACTAGATGCAATTAGTGTAGAATAGTAATAATGGTAAATTGAAAAATATTGTAGAAACCATAGTATATCATTTTATATAAACTATAAATATATTATAATTTATTATTATAATTTCCTCTTTCGTTATAAAATTTGTATGCTTTTGTACTCCAGAGCAAAGCTCGGTCCCCCGATATTGACTATAAAATACAAAATCAATATTGATAATTCATAAATTAATCTCATATCAAGACAACATAACACCATTTTCTCATACTTTCTTCTAATTCCTGCCAATTTATCACACTGGATTATGAACGTTTTTACACAACTCTACAAATTTGTCCTCTATTTTTCCACCTTCTAACGTTTGCTATCTCACTTTCTTCGAATCTAGCCGGCAATTTGGAAGGTGCTAAGCCGACTTGCTTTACGATGACGCTATCTTGCGTCGCTTTTTAATCTTCGCTCTCCCGTCCTCTCTCTCTCTCTCACTCTCTCTCTCTCTTCCTGACGTTGCAAATCCTCTCCACAGTAAGCGGCTCAAGAGCTCTTCTTATGTCTGCCCTTCCCTCCGCTTACCTACCTTTGTTTTGAGCATCTCCTAAGTACCCTGAGTAACGTTCTTGTTCTTCTGCTTTCAGGCCATATCCGTCTTTGTTCATCCTTCTTCTAAATCATCCCCGCTCTCACTCTTTTCGTCTTAAAACCTTCGTCCTTCACCCTTATACACTGTGATCTAGGCTAATAGATTCCAATATCATAATACATTTGAAAGTGTTGGTAATTTGTGAATATAACCGTTTAATTAATCAATTGAAAAAGATTACAATCTATATTACTACAATTCGAAGCTGAATTGGAATTAACATAAAATATACTATAATAACTAGCTGGCCCGGCGAACTTCGTTCCGCCAAATAGTTTAATGCATCTCATGACAAACTTTAGCTGGATGCACATTTAAGGAGGCATTTTATTCATATAGATTATTTTCCAACTGCAAAATAAATAGTTTAATGAAAATTTATTAATTCTGAATACCGAAGACAGCACAATTATTCAAAACAAAGCAATGTCTTTAGAGCATGAAAGTCTTTAACCTGAGGCCGAACTGCTGGATGGTTACACACAGAATTGTCATTTTGCTTTTAGTCGGGGCGTTTAGAATAAAATACATGGGTGGTTATGGAGCAACACACATTCTTGTCTACTATCATAGCCACCTCTAATACAAGGCCCCGGCCTACGATATTGCAACGTCGCAGTGGAGGCCTAGAATCTAATACATGATTGGTGAAAAAGATCAGCTGGTATTTTTAAAAATCTTTTTCGCCACACTGCACAGAAAGCAGCTGTTTTCCAGTCCCCACGTAGATCTGAAAGACCTTGTTTGCAGACGACATCAGAAAAGGATTTCTTTTCCGGTCTAGGCCAGAAAGTTGTCTCTTTCCAGCCGCTCATGGAAGTAGTTAATAAGTCATCCGCTAGATCGGGCGAGTGTCCACTTTCATCATCAGCTGAAGTCGCCATGATTTCAGTTCCAGTTTCGAATCAAACTAATTCGCTTCGCAACCAGTTTTATTCAATTATTTATTGTTGATTAGTGCATTCCGAATTTTCAAAAATGCTTGAAGATGACTGTGGTATTCCAAGTGAAATTTTAAAAGAATCTGAAATCCTGACTGCAAATCTTCTACCACTAAAATCAAGAGATAGGTACGATAGCTTAACAGGTATTCTTCATTAATTTTGTCAGCAATACCTGTAGTGTGGCGAAAAATATCGTTTGCACCACGGGAAAAAATGTTTTTCAGCTCTCAATCTTTTCTAGTCCTCGGCCTACGGCCTCGGACTTGAAAACCGATTTCGAGCTGGAAAAATCTCATTTTCTGCTCTAGGTGCGAAATATACTATTTCACCAATCATGTATTAGATTCTAGGCCTACACTGCGACGTTGCAATATCGTAGGCCGGGGCCTTGTATTAGAGGTGGCTATGCTACTATCTACCGACGGCTGCTGTATGACGCAATGATTATAGCAGCTGATTTTTATTTCTGTGTGTGGCCAGCTCACAAATCTTCTCCCATAAGGATTACATGTAAACTTTGAAGGACCGTAGGAAAGAGTCCTAAAGTCAAATTATAAATTTTATAGGCCATAAACCTGGCCCTGAACATAACAAACACAACTAAAAAAATCATAAAATTCGGTGCACACATATAAAAGTTATTGAATGTCAAAACTTGAGGCTTGATTTTTATTTATATAGATACAGGAGAGAACTGGCTTATACACGTATGGGATGGGAAAATTATGTTTGACGCATCGTCTGAACTACTGGACTGATTAATTCTAAATTTTGCATATGGATTCTTAATTAACTGAGGATAGTTATACGCCTATTTTCAATTCTTCAAGATTTCATTACGTCAACTTTTCAGTTAGTCGTTTTAAAATAGATCCTTGCGGAGCACTGGTTACCTGCTAGTACAATAATAATTGTTCAATAACTGGGAGGATTGATTATAAAGTGAATTTCAATGTATTGATTATTCTAATTACAGAACTCAATCTTCTCGTTGAAACAGACATGATACTTTCTCGAATATGGAAAGGATTCCTAGAACCCATGTGCTCTACAAATTTTAGCAAACACTATTATATTTTTTAAATAGGACACATATCAAGTAGTTGATTAGAGGATGAAAAAGCTTTCGCCCAAAACCGTTCCTTTCTCAATGGGGTCTTTCTAAATGATGGACCCATTTTTAAAAATTTGGTATTTATTAAAGTAGACAATTTTCACTCTCTCACTAGAAATGAAGGACATTTATACCAATGGGAAGAGAAAGTTTCAAAGTTTTTTTTAATACCTTACAAGTGTTTAATAATATGGTCTCCGGCTGCTGCACGATCTGCGGAACCGTATCACTGCTGCCGTGCACCCAATAACACCAGATACGCTTTCTCACGTGTGGGACGAGTTTGGCTACCGCGTAGATGTTTACCGTGCAGCAGCCGGAGGCCACATTCAACACTTGTAACGTATTAAAAAAACTTCGAAACTTTCTCTTCCCATTGGTATAAAGGTTGTCCAATTTGAATTCTTACTCCAATAAATACCAATTTTTGAAAATGGGTCCATCATTTAGAAAGACCCTGTATATTGGAAAGTTCCTTTCCCTAATTAACTAATCGAGTTACATTCGAGATTTATTGATGTATTAATGATCGATTCCTCCATTTCTTACGTCTACCTTCAAAACAGAAAATTTTAAAATAATTATTCTTGGACCGAGAATTGAGTGGCAAAGCAGCGATGTGTGTTTTTATAACCTCAAAAATACTTTAAAATACTTTGGACAACATTGACTCTTTATCACAATACTTTCTGAAAAAAGTATTCTAGAGTGACTCTTTAAAATACTTTGGACAACATTGACTCTTTATCACAATAAATTTTGGAGAGAAATGGAACTGGCTCAGCCTAGTTTTTCCTCCATAGACATAAGTACATGATTATAGTGTTTCATACAATGAATAAAATATCATTAATAAGGGATGCTGACAGTTGAAACTGAATCTCAGTTACAGTTGGTTATTTCCAACATTCCTCTCCAATCGTATTGGTGGATTACGTCACACAGCTCCCACCAACCAGGTTCGAGTATAGACTCCAGGTGCGAGTCCACGCCCACAACGCACTCTTATTGGCTGATGAAAATACGTCATAAGATACAGACGTCATCTACAATATTCTCACTAGAAATGGAGGATCATTTTATCAAAGATGTATTCGAGTTTTGAGATTCTATGTATTTATTCGTTTATCGGAAGAGATATCCTTTTGGATGTTCTGCCTCACCGTATTACCCAATGTCATTTCCTACTAACAATCAAGTTTATAGGTTATATTATTGGGTTCTTCATGTTTCTGAAGATCTGTCACTTGTCAGTTCTCACTGAAAATTTGCACTTTCACTCCCTGAGTCTCTATTTTATATAGATTCTATAAAGATTGATCTTGAATATTTCTTCGGCAAAATCAATGTAAACAAAATACAACTGATGTTACCTTATTGCTCCTGTAATCAACTTTGATGTGAACGAATCAAGTTTAAATATCCACAATCCAAGTACTATGATATTGATCGTATTTTGATGATATTATGAGAAGACTCCACAACGAAATACTCTACTGTATCTGAGAAAGAGTTGAATCCATTCTATTACCTCTAACCAATTTAAGAACACGGAATATCGTAGATAGAGCCAGAGAAAACTCCTATAATTCTGTGATAGAGCCTATAAGAGATAGAGCCTTGTAATTATGTGATAGAGCCTATCTAGTTGAATGTAGGAGTAAAAGAAGGCATACAATTTTATCCACATGCAATTATGAAAAATTCCACAAATAAATAATAAAGCAGGATTCATCCCATTTCCTCTGAATAATTATTGAACTAAGCATCAGATCTCTAAGAACCTTATTATGACAATCCTGATTCAATCTTTACAATATCTTCCACTAGAATTTTGCATTATAGTATCTTACGTCACATGGACAGGAAGGGGCCTTTTGCAGTCGAGAATGATGTTTCTAGTCGAGGTTAGATGATGTTAGCCGAGACTAGAATTTCATTCGAGCACTGCAAAAGACATTCACGTTCAAGTAACGTACACTATTCTTCGTCATAATAATCTAAAGAAGAATAATTGAGAAATAGTAAACATTACCTGCTTGTGCTGGAGTAACTACATGCATTCTATAAACATAACCGAGTTTACAAATTCCGAATTGGGAAAGTTGACAAAACTTCCACCAGGAGCGCTGAAGGTGGTTTTTTGTAGCAGTTTTGCTGTTCCCATTTCGGAACTAGAAAACATACTCGACTGTAAAAAAAACATGTGATCTCATTACAGTAGAGTATGCTGTAATGAGAATATGTTTCATATGTTTTGGAAACAGCTGTTTACCGGCTTGATTTCATGCATGGAAAACAGCTGTGATTGAATGTTTATGACGAAAAATAATGTATGATCACAAAGACCAAGGTCTATAAAATACAGGTCATGACACCATTGTTGTGAGCAGCCATTTTACGGGAGCCTAGTTAACCAATTTTCAAATTTATCACCTGTTGATCATTTTGGATTGAACAACATGATGTGTTATTTTGTAATAGGCCTATTGTTCAAGGGATATTGGTGGCTTCGAATTGTAGAATAAATTGTTCCGACAGAATAATAATAAATTAGATTCCAACTAGGAACTGAATTGTTGATTTTTATATTCAATTGATCGGGAACTTAAAACTCTTTTTGAAATTGGCCTCGCATATTTCTGTCTTGTCCCAATGCATTTTGAATCATAATCCTTGATTTACAAGAATAAGAACAGTTTTTAATAATAAATAAATGAATGATTAAAGCAATTATTATTGAAATTTCATAATTAAAAAATTGAAAACCTGAATTCACGTATTATCTGAACTAGAATATTGTTTTTAGAATGCATAATTTTGTTACGAGCAAATTGAATTGGATTGGATTTTCAAATGTACCGTCATAAAGACCCCATAAAATGGCTGCTCACAAGAATAGTGTCATGACCTGTATTTTATAGACCTTGACAAAGACACACCGAAACTTTTATGAGCCTATACAGACTTGAGCGCCACGAACACACACACGCATTTCACTTTCCATTTCTGATGATAAGCTTATTATATATGTATTTGTATGGAAACAGTAAGATATGATAAGCTTAGCAAGCTGATAAATGCATGTGTTCGTGGCACTGTATGAGAAACGAAAACCCATACTAGAATAATATCATACAGATTTTCAATATTCATCCAACTCGAAATCATCCTCACATACAAATTCAGTTTTGTCGAGTACAGTCGACCGTAAAGAAAACGAAAAATTTACAACGCACAGAGATAAACGGGAGCATTCACACAAAGAACGAATCGCTCTGTGTGGCAGGCTGAATTCAAGCGTGCAGTGCACATTCTATTGGACCACGATCTCAGAACTGTACCGTAAACGAGTAATATTTTCATACAGAGACGTTCACGTTCTTCCTGAAGAGTCTATCTACTATACGAAAATACGAGTATCGATATAACCGAGAGTATATCTATACGTTCTCCTAAAGAAAAGAGTGATACTGAGTGAAAGACAGAGAGAAAAAGGTTCAGATTGCAGAGAGTGAGAGAGTGAGGGAGAGAGAGTGAGTGAGGAAGAATATACCGACCAATAAACCTCTACGCAATACAGCCTGGCATCCTATTGAATCCGTACGTGTGCTATTCAACAAATGAACGTTTGTGCGTACGTTCGCATACTACAGACAGCCGCCATCTTGCTTTTATTACTACTATTCACGTTTCGGACGGTTTATTTGAATCCACCCGATGTCTGTCTATCAAACTCTGCTTTGATCCGCGGTGCTTTTCTTCTTGAATAAATATTTGCGGATTATATTCGAAACCAATACAACCTGGAGCTTTCATAGACCTACATTTTGTGCTCTACCTGAATGTATCACGCTTGAAGGGTTCACATCACTTCACTTCAAACTGTCAGAATTTCTCATGAATAACCTTAACACATACCATTAAACCAATGCTGAAAATTTAAAATGCATCGCACTACGAATGGTTGCTCATAGACTGTTGCAGACCAGCTCACATAAAGTTTCTATCTCTTTGTGCATTGCAAACTGTACATAATCTCTTTGTAATGCTGTACATACTCTGTTTGAAGCAGAATACTGTTTCTGTATCGAATGACTGAATCAGGTCTGAAACCTATAACCACTTTATCCAAGCAAGCCTAACCACAACGTTTCATAGAGATTACGTACAATATCATGGGTATCATATATAATAAGCATCGTACAATACTGTTAGATATTAATGATTTGTTTGTATGGTTAGAGATATTGTAGTATTTCTCCATATTGATTTCGAACAAATATAGTGGTATTTGAGTATCTAAGTATTTCAAAGGGTTGAGGAAAAGCGATCTCATTTGCGTCTTTTGAAGGATAGACGGTATTCTTGACTTGGCCATGTATTTAGACACAACGAATTCACGTTAAGAATACTGGAAGGTATAATAAATTGAACAAAGGGCTGTTGGGAGACCCCGGCTACAATATATTAAGCAAGTTACCAAAGATCTAGAGATCAAGAGCTACATCCAACTGTACTGAAAAGTACAGCTCTGGACAGAAAACGATGGGAAGCTGCCTACTAATCGAATGATTGAAGATAAAGAAGGAGATAGTGGTATTGACAACATCAACGTCTTTTTCTTTCAACTGTTGTGGATATTGATCCACTTCACAATTCTCATTGAAGCCTACGAACGAACCATTGATTCTGATTGACAGATTACTATCTCCGGAATAAGTATAAAAACACAGAATAAAATATATACTATCTGACTTTCATGGACTGGACAGCTACTGAAACCAATTATCAATTATTGGATAGTTGTTATTAATTGGGTAGTTGTTATGAGGAACATTATACCATAAGGAAATATAGCATTCTTCAATGTTGTTTTCCATCACGAACTGCTCATTATTAAATCACTTTTTGCTATTAGAAAAAACGACTAGCAGTCAGATATTTTACAATAAATGAATTAATCACTCACTGTGACAACGAGATCTTTCGGCAGGTTCGCCATCTTCTTGGTTGTACTCATAGACAATGGCAGTTTTTAGTGTGCTGTTGGTGTCTATTGGATTAGTGTCTGTTGGTGCTGTTGGTGTCTATTGGTGTCTATTGAAAATATAGCATGCCATCTTCTCTCTATATGGAGAATAATATGTTGATTATTAAGATCTCAGTTAAGAGTTGAGTTGAGAGTTATCTCAGTTGATTATTAAGATCTAAGTACTATTTGAATGAGTGGTCGGATTGTCTGATGTTTCTTATTCTGATAAAAAGTATTCCAAAATTTACATCACAAGTTCAAATCTACATCAACAAGTTCTAAAATCTACACCAATATTATATTCGTTAGCTAAAACAATGCATTGATGATCACCATTATCATGATTGAAACCACTATGCTATTGAGATCATTCAGGATGATTAAGATTATTTATTATCATCGTCACGATTAGCATAGGCTAATCATATTTTCCTTCTATTGGAAGGCTTATTAATTTGAGGGAGTTAAGGAATTTATATTCCTTTGAGTTTTAGAGGCAAAAGCTACTAATGATAACTTACTTGTACCATAGAGAAACAATAGCGTAAGTAGATATCCCATGATATAGGGAATTTATGTCGCAACTATTACTGTTATCTCAAGCCGATTACTGTCGATTGTTGTCATTTTTTAATGTTTTGTTGGGTTGAGAGTGTATTAACGGTACAATTTGAGAGACTACCAGCCTCACACAGAGCATGGGAAAGAACTACGAGAACTAGCGGCTTGTGATAACAGTAGAAGTTGCGACATAAACGCCCTATACCATGGGATATCTACTTATGCTATCGTTTCTCTATGCTTATACCCACTATTGAAATTATGAGTTCCATAGTATGAGTGTCAGAATGATTTATACCTATCATTACAGAAACGTAATTGTTCCTAATTGAGGAGGCTTGAAATTTCGTCAAAAAACCACTCTGATTAAAAAAAAAACTGTAATTGTTCCTCTCTGGATACAATTTACAATAATAATTCGACGAGTGTTTGGCTCAAAACCATCAAAATTAGTGTAACCGGTGGAGGTATTTTCAACCCTACACCACACCTGACATCATTTCTGTAACCGGTGACATATTTGTCTCAATTTAGTTTAATCTTCCAAAATATGAAGTATATAAAAATACATGTGGTTTGATAGACATTCTTGCAGTCAAATTAAGCATTCAATATAGCATTCTGCTATCAATTCATCTACCGGTACTTGAATCCTTGATTGGTTGGGAGATTTTAGTGGATTCGTTCATTCAAATGCACAGATTATCATCATTAACTAATTGTCACCTATTCTAGCAGCTAGCAACTACGAGTCAGGAACTTCATTGAAAAATACTTATAAAATTCAACTCCAGGTTTATTGAACTCATTAACGAATCAATAGAAATCATGTCAAATTTTCCAATAGAGTTACTCAGTAACTGATTCAGAAAAAGAAGGTAGGCTATATTCAATTGATTCAATCTAAACATTTTTAGAACTTGCTAACTTGCTGCATTTAAATTTGGGCCTCGGTCATTCTATGAAATTGAATTTTGAGCTTAATAAGAAAAACAATAAAAGTTCGGCACTCACCATTTTTAACAATATTCAAACTTGGACTCTTCAGAAACACTCACATACGCTTTAATAAAACTCACTATACTTGAACTCACACGCACAAATAATTTTCTGATTCTACTCCTACTAACTATATAAAATTTGGTTCCCTATTCATCTAGATAAAAATTACTGATAGCTGGAAACTTAACAATTTGTCCCTCTGAATGGGAAATGGACCCAATCAGAGGACCGAGGCTCGCAAACGTTACATGTTTTCCCAGTTACGTCTCAATTCCAACTGTGGCCTTTTCACTGAAAATTATTCCCCCTCCACGAGCGTTGAGCATAACTTCCAGTGGGAAAGCCAAAGCTGCAAAAAGGTCAATGCTCGTACAATTTTCAAATACAGTGGCTTTTTCGACATGAAATGGAAACTGCACTTGGATAATGCACGAAAATTTCTTTAATTTTGACAACTGAGCAACAAGTTAGCAAATTCAAACAAGACAGAGTCAATTCTCACACTAAAAACGCAGGGTTCAACAAACAGTAAAATCAAAGTTCATTTCAGTTCAAAAACCTGAAAAATAATATAAGATACACACAAACAACTACAATAATACCCACTCAATATCACACTATTACATTAGAAAACTCCTATATCTCGATCTCATGATCATTATTTGGAATATGAACGATCCCTGGATGAGTTTTGATGAACGTTCAATTCCTTCAATTACCTAAGTATTCCATCTTTGTATTACTATCTACCACGTCTGTTGAAGTACTTACTATTATTGGACTGAAAACCCTTTGAAAATGTTATACCGTGATGGACTTGAAATCATGGATCTCATGTCATGGATCCTCATGATGATGGAACGTTAAATAATGCTTCATGATTGAAATGGCTCATACCTTGATGACTTCCAGATGGGCTTGAATTGAGCAATGGATTCCATGATAGGGAAGCATTGGAATACCTATCATGTTTTAAATGATAGTCATTTGTTGGAAGAGTTAACATGGATGCGGTAGTTCATTCTAATTAATCACTATCAAAGGCTATTCAGAAATGGGAATTTCTAAGAGTAGTATGTGGGATACAGCGTTCATTAATAATGGTTTTGTTGATGAGAGGTTGTAATAATTATTATTGGTTGCATGATTATTATAGACCTAGTGAGGTTTCAATGAGCGATCAATATACGATCAATATATATATATATATATATATGATCAGGTGCAAGTAAAACTGTAGGAGAACATAACACAGGAAAACATATATTGTATTGTATTGTTCGCTCTATCTAATAAATAAATAAATAAATAAATAAATAAATAAATAAATAAATAAATAAATAAATAAATAAATAATAAATAATAAATAAATAATATTACGATACAACGAGCAGGCTATCCGGCTTCTAGTAAACTCTGCTAGCCTGTATATATTTAAAAATAAAAACACTTCACTTGTATGAACTACTTTATTAAAGATTCTTCTGTTTAAACTTGAAAATAGTCAAAGGCCAAACTAGCTGTTGTTTGAATAATGTTTTATATAAAAGGGTATTTCGTGTTTTTTATAATTTCAAAATATATATACAAAATAAAATCGATGACCCAATGGTTTGATCAATAATCACGACCATCGTAGCAATCTAGAGATAATCTTTAGTCACAATCATAGATCTAAAACATTTTTCTATTCTTTTCCTACTGTATATTACAATGAAGCCTACAGTTATACAGTTATAAATAACGAGCCTATGACATTCGTTTGTATGAGACTCGATAATGAGTACAATCATAAGTAGCATCACACTAAAGTTTACATTAGAGTAAAATCTATGATTTCTATGAAAAATATATTGAATTCTATGTAAATCAAAGAACAAACATAATTACAATCCTACTCCAATGAGTTTGAAGTGTTGTAGCTTGGATTGAAATTAATAGATGATTTCTATTCTACGAGTTTATACTTATTCAACTCCTCTCAAAATATATTAAGTAGTAGCCTACTCTTCTACTCATATTTCCATGATCATATTTTAGCATGACTTCTACTTACAAATTAGACACGAAATGTCATAGCAACTGCTATCACAAGTAGTATTTTAAATTACGTTTCTGTTACAGACAGAACACGACAGTTTAATGTCATTATCAGTTGTCAAACTCATTTATTCAGTTTATAAGTTTATTTAATTTATTCATTTTCATTCATTTAGTTCCTATTCATTGAGATATTGTTTGATAGATACTAAAAGAATCAAAAGTCAAAGTCTAAAAGAATCATAAATGATGAGAAAATGTTTGGATGCTAAATTTTCAGGTGCAAGTAAAACTGTAGGAGAACATAACACAGAATCGAGTGTTCCAAAGTTGAACCTTCAGAAACAGAAATGTTACATGACTTGAGATAACATGCCCTGCAGCCAATCAGAGTTTAGTTGAAGATTAGCACGGGTACAACAAACTTGCTCCGAGCTATTCCGAGATTATTTAGATAAACGGATTGCTCTGAGGTTAGCGTATTGCACTATTAATCCTTCTTTGAATTTTACTCAAGCAGGTATCTTTGAAGCAAGTTCATGATACTTCTCTATCATAACATTTACGATATCTTACTACCTTCAAGGCTTTCCTTATCTCCTAATAGTTGTCTAGTACCAAATGAATTCATCCAAAGGAAATTGGTATTTCCAACTTGGTATTTCTACTTGGTATTTCCAAATCGTATGGTGCCAGTTAAGGATAGTTACACACACATCGATTTCTGGCCTGCCTCAACGATAAAAATGTGAAACAATTATTTTTCCCCTTTTCCTTTTCTACAGATTTCATTCCTTTCCAATCAATTTTCGATATTTTCCATTTTTTTTACTAATTCTTTAGCAAAATCTGATGTATTTTTTATTTTCTTTTTGCATTTTGTAATTGTTTTCATTATCTTATACTTGAAATCTTTGAAGAGTCCTATATTTAGTCCAAGTTTATCCAACTTTTGTAATTTGTTTTTTTTTTGTAACTGGGTACCCGCCGAAAAACCTTCGGGTTTGGCAGGACCCTCAATTCTTTTGAGTTGTAATAAAAATGTTGATTTGAAAAAAAACGCAGACGTTTTTTTATAACTTGAAAAAACAATGGGTCAAAAATCACAGCATTTCAGACTTTTGACTTCTTCATCATAAAAATAGGATGAAAATTTAAATTCATTCAGTTATGATACTTGCGGGAAGGAGATATGATCTCTGAAGTATGAGAATATTGACTGTTTAGATATTATTTTCATTGAAATATAATCCAATATTGAACTGAATATCGAATATTATAAGATGAAATACGATGAGTATCTTTTAGAGGAACTAATGAATTAAATTGATGCTAATGTCAAAAATAAAAACAGACCAACAATAAGCACAAAATCAAACAAACACATCCACAAAAATAACAAAATACACGAACGTTCCACAAGGTCAAACAACAACTCAACCAACCAAAATAACGAAACAAAATAATTGTGTTCAAACCCAGCTAAAATATGCAGCAACGTAGCAAAAGTGTAGTCAGTCACTCACGTGCAAAAACAAAACAAAACGATCATGTGCATTGCGTTTTTATTAAATTTATTTACGAAGGCAGTTCGATAAAAGTTTAGAATTGCCTAGCTTTGAAAAAGGAACGTGCTTTTAATGCCTGATTGGTTATTTGCTTTGCTTTGCTTACCTCCTGAGGGGGTACGTCGTATGTTCTTGTACGGAGATCCACCCTTGCATAGTTGTCGATACAGGGCAAGATAAAGAAAATGCCTGCACACACATACAACACACACAGGCATTAAAAACATCCCTTCCTTTCAATCAAACATAATTATTAGTTAGAAAGTATTATGGATAGAATTGCAACCATTGTTATTTAGATCCGTGTTCCTTTATACAGTAATTTAACAGTCTCACAATATTGGGAACGTACCGTATAATTACATTATTTTTGTTATTTATGAAGCTCTTCTTATTCATAGACTGATCATTATGTCTGGTGGCTCTATTGTAAGTAGCAAACATTATAGCATCAAAATACTGATCCAAGATTATTCAGGGTAGGTTAGGTTAGGTTTATTTCTTGGCTCCATTCCCAATCAACTTAGAAATATAACTTTGCTGCGCTGCTGATTCAATTAAATTACATTTGTTGGGGGATTGTGTAGAAGCCAATTTCCAAAAAATATTCCATTCATTATCAAACGAAAATTCTTATTGATAATTGCAGTATATTGTCCTTTTTTCCATAATGAATGCTTGGTTTTAGTTCATGGTTATTCTGTTGAAGATCGGTTGAGATCCATTGATAATAAGATCAAACCAAATTTGAACGAAACATTAAGATGAATACATTATTCATCCACCCGTTTTTATTTTCTTGTATCGCGTATGATATGGACTTGTTTAGTTCAGATCTATGAATATAGTGATGGAAATTAATCAATTGATAATTTGTGAATTCTATTGATATTGAGAATTCATTGATAATTCGAGGAATACAATGTTCAACGATACTTCAAGATTGATGAAAGTTTGAAATAAAACATTATGCATGGAATACTCATTAGAAGATATATTTATTTCATTAATTACAATTTCTAGAATTGACTGAGTACTCAAGCCGATATAGAAGTGGATAATATTTAAATGGCAGATCCAGTTCCAAGTTGACAAGTTGGAAAATTAATAATAATGAAGTTCTATCACGATACATCTAGCAATGAGTATACGGCTCGTATTTATTCATTCATCTATTATTTATTCATTTTTACAATAAGTACATTATCAAATGATAAGGAGAGGAAAAATAAGGTAATCTTGTGCTATTCCTCTCCCAAATTTAGATAACACATAGTCCGAAATAGGTTAAGTCTTGTAGTTTTTCAATTCACAAAATTTTCAGTCCTCAAGTATTTTCCCAAAGTAGATTTTCAAATTCATATGCTTCGAAATTAAAATTTATTTAAGTAAAAATGAGACGTCTTCCCGGGGTGAGTTTAATTCCAGCGAGGTTCGCAGAAATAATGACTATTTGTGGCCTTATAATCAAGATAGTTCTATAGAATCGGATTGAGACTGAGAAACATTAAATTAAGAACGTAACAATGAGGGCCAATTCAAAGTAGTAATTTTATCTATGCCTTGTTTTAATAAAAAAAGAGTAAACATAAACTATAACTGACACATATATTCATGGGTAGGGAAGGACATAACAATAACACTGATTCACAAAACACAATGTACAAAAATATTGTTTGACATGGGACATATCAAAACACTTAACCTGACAATATAATGGGTCAGCATAGCTGAAACTCTGATTCATTATTCGAAAATAAAAAAATGTATAATTCAAGAACAAGGATATAATTTCTGAGAAAATGAATCAAGGATT
Source organism: Nilaparvata lugens (assembly GCF_014356525.2). Lineage (NCBI taxonomy): Eukaryota > Metazoa > Arthropoda > Insecta > Hemiptera > Delphacidae > Nilaparvata > Nilaparvata lugens. Next base: position 2,849,625 of record NC_052509.1, read on the forward strand.
GAAAAATCTACACGATATGCCATTGATTCATTGCTACGATATGCTTAAAGGCAAAGAGGTAACGTAGATGAGTATTTGAGACAAGAAAAATACAGTGATTCCATGAGATGAATGATGATTTGATTAACAACATCATTGACAGATATTGATCTCAATCAGTTTGACTGTGGGTAATCATATCACTCGTTATTGATTCACAGTGAGTAATCTTCCACGATAATAATTCATTACTTTCATCCAAACACTTCATAAATTCATGTTTCTCTAAAGCATAAAAATTCTTTATGAAATATATACAGAAATCGGGTCTCGTTATTAGTTGTGGGAGATGAATCTCTTATTTTTTCTGCTATTAGGGTGAAACCAAAGTTGCAGCTTATTGTTTTATTAGTAGACTTTTCCAGACTTCAGTCAAGCCTATGAGCTAAATTTCAAATCTGGATAATAGTTAATTTGATGGAATGGAATTTGGAATTATGGAATTTATTGGATTTGATTAAAGTATGAACCGCTATATAAGGATTTGAATTATAGGCCAGCCAGTTTCTCCACTTTCAAACACGCCTGAACAGATTCGGCATTTTTTATGTCTCAAGACATTTCCAAGACTAGTCGTATTGAACCTGATTCAGTATTGAAAATACAAACAACTTGAGCAGAATGATAAATTATTGAATTCACGACACAGTAGATTAATATTTTGAAAACCTGTTGTGATCAAGTTACCTTCCATCAATTCAATTATTATATTTCACACCATATCATATACTGTATTCATAATTTAAACATGGTTACTCTTAGAAGGAATCATTCACTCGTAGAGCATTTATGTGGTTCCATTATTCAATCCCTAATGGGAAATCGTCAAGATTACATTGGTCCATCTTAATGAGAATCTTTAAAAAACGTTTTTTTTTTCAAATACTCCGGTGCAATGAGTTGAAAATTTCTATTATCTTGCCCTGTATGACATGATGTTGAATTCATACTTCTAGAGTTCACTCGCTTCAAGATCTATGACCGTAATACCCATTTCAAAATTGTAATTCATCCAAAATGTTTAAACTCAAAGATCATGTGATTATTACCCTCAAGGTGCCAAGAAGACTCTTCAAGTATTTAGTATTGTTCTTAATACATTCGAAGCGCTTCTTTAAATCTTCTATTCTTCATGAATTCGAAACTAATATACATATCATGTCGCTAGTTTATTAGCAATTAAATTGATTTCAATTTTTTTACGTTTAAGCCTCTCAATTTTTGTTAAATTGTATAAGTTGATGAATGAAAATGTGCATCTACAAGCGAATTGTTATGTGCTAACACTACGATTCTCAGTCAATCCATTCCTTGGATTGATGGTAATAATCATGCAGAGATAATTAGAACCAATGAAGCATTTTGTATTTTCATGTTCTTCTGCTTCTTGTGCATAATTTATTCAAATAACTCAAGGTAGGGGAAGCTAGAGTATCACAGACCAGGAATTCACTAAGACTATTTTGTGAAGAGCTTTATCAAGCGAGAAAATTCATTATTTCAACTATATAGTAGAGAAAAATTTATGCTAAAAAGCAAATCCATGAGTCGGAAAAAAATTGATTCTCTTACTACATTGAATGAGAGAGAGTACATCGTAATAAATGTACTCACCGCTTATGGAGGAGAACATTACTGCAACGTAAATACTGAAAAGGCTGTTCCATCAGAGGAATTAAATTTTTTCATGAAATCAATTCTTGAAGATTAGCCAGAAAGAATTGTGAGTGTTTAGTATAAACTTTGTCAGACGGCTTGAAGGCTATTGCTGTAGAAAATTTATCAAGTGATTATATTTTTGTTGATGTCAATAAAGAGTCTTCGAATTATTAATCATTATTAACTTTGTCGATATCAACTAGCATAGAATAAATGTGTCACAGAAACTGAGGACTCGAATAATTCTCTGATTCTTGTCAAATACTTTATCTAGCTTTCATGTCTTCCTATCTTTTAGTCTATGTCTTTTCTATCTATGCAAAAGTTTCATTGATTAAAGGTTATGAAAAATGTTCTTAGCCAAGCGCACTATCATTAATCCTAACTATTTTAGTAACTGTATCGAAGATCATGATTCCCAAAAGTTCTTTTTTGCTTAGAACGCTCTCAAGTAGTATCGTATCATATATAAAGATGGCTTGTGTTATGGATTTGCATGCATGAATTTGTAGCATATCAGAGAATTTTCACAGAAACACTCTAATCATATAATTTAATACCCTCAAATTCAGGTGATGCCAATTTTCCCAATTAATATTCATTCATAAACATGTTCCCTGTTTTACAAATTAAATCGTAATTTCAATGGAATTAGAGCGTCAATACTCGATAATATGCAAAAAATCAAGTTGAGAGGTAGGCACAGATAAATTGTGACGCATTCGCAACATCTATTTTGTATGGGAAACATTCCACTATCAAAATGGCCGACTTGTCTGGCAATGCTCGATTGTGATTGGTTAACTGCTGAAGGCTATCACGCCCATCGCTGAAAATAGGAGGATCTATCTACTCATCTACTCAAAATGATAGTCTTAGTGCCGGTTGCACAACAGCCGGTTAAATTTTAACCGTGATTAATTTCACGAGAACCAATCAGAGAAGGCCTTTTTATTCGTTATGGAAAATACACCCTAAACACTTTATAAACCCTTCTTTAGACAAATTTGGGACAACAAATTCTCCCTTACTTCTTACTGATGCAAATTAAAAAACCGAAATAGGAATTCTACGATATCGAATCTTGAAAGTTACAGAAAATAATCATATCAAATCAAATTGTTTTTCTTCAGAAAAAATCACAATATAATTGAAATATTTCACTATCACTAACTCAGTGGAATGATTGAAAACTATACAGGTGATTCTTGCCAAGATGAAGATATCGGTGTTTATTATTCCATTGATTCTATTTTCAAAGTGATTATTTATTCATAATCTCAATGGAAGAATCGTTTTTAAACCTTGAGAAAGACTGAACCTATCATCCAATCCAATCTCAAATCTCACTTAGTTCTATTTCAAATTCAATTCTCAACTGAAACTTCTCAAGTGATATTGAGATTCCAGCTCAATCTTTTCTGGATATTTCCAACTGAATACTAGAGCTTAACCTCAAAGTTTCTCCGGGAAGAATCTCAACCTCTGAACCTTGAACTGACTTCACCTCCCAAACCAAATCCACATGTGTCATTGATTCAATTAAACTGAACTTCCAGCAACCTGACATTCATCACCGGGAAAACCGGCTAAAACTACTCTAGGCTTGAACTAGCCATCACACTAAACCTTGAAAAACTCAACCTCAAACCTTGAAACAAACTTGACTTCAAACCGATCCAACCCTATTCTACTCCATTTCAATCCAACTATCAACTAAAGTTCCATCAACCCACGATTATATCAATTCTGGGACAGGTTCCAAAAGCAACTCTACTGTCCGCTTTCACAAAACTGTCAGTCTTCCTCATAAGTCACAACAATGCATCCAAATGCAACCAATACTGACGATTCAAAGTGCATCTCACCAAGAAGAGATTTGCAACCAGACTAGATTTGCAACTAGCGATACTAGCGCTCAACCCGACAGCGACTGTCACTCGAACTAAACTATATTTTGACAAGTTCAGCCAACCGTCATGTAAACCTGGTCGTCTGTATTGTGAGATTCACTTATTTCTGTCAGCATTAGTTGACTAGGGGAAGCATTGATGATAGTTCAAGAAATGCTGACAGTGGCTTATATTGGAGTGAACCTCACTATAGTTTTGTGAAACGGATCACTTCAGTCGGACAGTGACGTAGAGAGAGAAGCGAGAGAGAGAGAGAGAGAGAGAGAAACTCTCACGAGTTTGAAGAGGAAAGGGAAGAAGGAGAGAGTGTCAGAGGAGGAGAAAGACAGAGAGAGAGAAGAGAGAGAGTGAGGGAAACTCTCACGAGTTTGATGAGGAAGGGGAAGAAGGAGAGAGTGTCAGAGGAGGAGAAAGAGAGAGAAAGGGAAAGAAAGAGAGAGAAAGAGTGAGAGAGAGAGTGAGAGAAACTCTCACGAGTTTGTGAGCGAAAGGGGAAGAAGGAGAGAGTGACAGAGGAAGAGAGAGAGTGAGAGAAGAGAGAGGGAGAAAGAGAAAGAGAGAGAGAGAAGAAAAAGAGGGATAAAGAGTGAGAAAAGAGAGAGAGAGAGAGAGAGAGAGTGAGAGAAAGGGGAAGAAGGAGAGAGTGACAGAGGAAGAGAGAGAGTGAGGGGGGGAGAAGAACTCTCACGAGTCTGAAGAGAAAGAGAAAGAAGGAGAGAGTGTCAGAGGAGGAGTATGAGAGAGAGAGAGAGAGAGAAAGAGAGGGATAGAGAGAGAAGAGAGAGAGAGAGTGAGAGAAAGAGAGGGAGTGAGAGTGAGAGAAAGGGGATGAAGGAGAAAGTGACAGAGGAGGATAAAAAGAGAGAGAGAAAGAGAAAGGGGAAGAAGGAGAGAGTGACAGAAGAGAATTGATTGAATGATTGAGTACTTTATTTATGTAGATTACAATATATACTGGCTTATACACTTATATAAAATAGCTTACAATACAGCAAAATTATGAATGAATTTACAAAATATAAATTAAGAAAATAATTATTGAACTGTATATAATATGAAAAAAAAATTTTTAATTACTATAGATAAAATAGATAATATTGTTATGCATCTACATAAATTGGCGGAGGTTTAGACATATCAATGTCCATTCTTTGGAAAGAATATTCGAAGTATTCTTCCCACTAACTCTCTACCAAAGTAGAGAGAAGAGAGAGAAAGAGAAAGAGTGAGAGGGAATGAATGTGAGAGAGGCTACGAGAGGAAGAGTGGTGGAGTGTTATGAGTGGATGTAAAGGGTGAAAGGAAGTGAAGGTAAAGTAAACCTATCTATCCACACACGGTGCACCCTCCGCTTTCAACTGACGAATGACGAGATATATACAGACCGACTGGCCCATTCAAACGCATTTCCATTTCATGGCAAAGGTTCACAGTTTTTGTCACCTGTGAAAGCTTTGCGGCTTTGTGAGTGATCTCGTATGCATATACTGTACAAACTGCCCGAGGATTATTCACTATCATTGCATGAAACCGTCGCTTTGAAGATGTGTGCAATAATGGAAAGACTATTTCCATTCATAGACATAGCAATAGAGATGTGTGGATGCTATTTGCGCCACCCACTGAGCGGAAGAGAGATTAGAGAGAATTTGTGGCGATTTTCTCAAATTACAGTAGTTCCCCATTTTTTTGACGATACTAAATAGATTCTAAAGGTTTGGAATTTAGTTTGGGAATCTTTTCAGAGAGCAGAATATTTTAAACGTGTTTTCAAATCTATGGTAGTTCTACAATTTTCGACAGTTTGAATTCATTTCACATGTACTCTAAAGTTTTAAAGCTCCGTTTCAAAATCTTTCCAATACAGTACTCAAACCTACATTTTCTTGTTTAAAAATCCAGCCTGGATTTTTGATCCCCAATTTTTTGACGATACTAAATAGATTCTAAAGGTTTGAAATTCAGTTTGAGAATATTCTTGAAGGAAGAAGAATTTTTCAGAAATCTATGTTAGATCTAAATCTATTTTTCGATAATTTGAATTCATTTTACATATACTCAAACGTTTTAAAGCTCCGTTTTAAATTCTTTTCAATACTACAGTACTCAATGGACTGCCAGATCTACATTTTCTTGTTTGAAAATCCAGTCTGGATTTTTGATCCCCCATTTTATGATGATACTGAATAGATTCTAAAGGTTTGAAATTCAGTTTGAGAATATTCTTGAAGAAAGAAGAATTTTTCAGAAATCTATGTTAGATCTAAATCTATTTCTCGATAATTTGAATTCATTTTACATATACTCTAACGTTTTAAAGCCCCGTTCTAATACTTTCCAATGTAGTACCCAATGGACTTCCAGACCTACATTTTTTTGCTTGAAAATTCAACCTGGCTGATTTTTCAATTCCCAAAATCTTGCTGATCTCTGTATCACGATGTGGAAATCAAGGAGGTACCTTGACCCTTGACCAAGGAGTTTAACCCTCAGTACCAGTAGCTGGTAAATTATATTAATCAAGAAATAAATGGAGAATAATTTCAATGTCAAAAACCAGAATTCATAAATCTAGAATGGATTGAAAAATGTGAAAATGATCGAGTTCTCAATAGCTGGTTATTCATTACAGTCTATCAATCAGTCTAACGAATAATTCAATGTCATTATCAAAAATCGACATTTCTCAAATAATTCCATACAGAGATCAATTAGAGTGAGGTACACTTTATAATGATAGTGGAGAAAGATAGAAGAACAACGTTGCCGATCCTTACTGCCTTGTCAATGCCTTCTTGACGGTAGCTGATCCAGGTTAAATAATTGTAATAATAATTTTTCATTCTCGTTGAAAGTAACCAATCATATTTTACTAAGCAAGGAATTATATTTTTCAATGATTTCATTTTTTAATGAATTTTCATAATTAAGATGGAATATTTTGTTGATTAATTATTCATTCTACATTGTAAAAAAACCAATCTGGAAACAGAGCAAAGCGAGAGAGAGATAGCGCTATCCGCTTTGTTGAATGATAGACAAGGATAGCAATACCATTGCCAATCAAACACTGCCATTTTAACATGGACCTTACTAAAGAAACAATCGATTTACTTCAAAAACAGTAGAAATGGTACCATTCCGTCCCTTGACATTACCACAATATCATAATATAAAAATCTGAAATGAAAATACAGTATTTCCAGAACACGATCAAAAACCATCTCATATAGAAAGAAGATATGATTGGACTCAACAATCTCCTCACATACCATCAGAAAACCCAATAAATATAAATGTGAAAATGTAAATATGAAAACACAAATGGACCTGTCCCTAAACATTATCACAATACAGTAGTTGTTCTTTCCCTTATGCGCCATAAGTGCTATTATACCCTAACCAGTGTTAGGGACGAAAGGGAAGGAAGGGTTTAAGGGAAACATCGTCGCAAATGCAGTCTTCATGTCAACCAGAGAGCATCAAGTCCCTTGCATACATTATACCCCACATGTATCTGGACACATATCTCCACACTCTGGTAGACATTGTTTGGGTGAGGGTACAGGAAGTGATTAGGGTAGGGGGAAGTGACTGCTGGTTGACCTGAAACCAGTACAACTACAGTCGACATCAAAGGGAATAGTTAGCAACTCATGAAATACATGGATTGGGACGGGAGTTCCGAGTAGCTTGCCAAGAATAGAGAAGTAACATGAATAAGTTCGTACATCGTCAGAGATTTATTGATTTTCTGTTTGGTAGTCACCATTTGACCTTGAAGTTTGAGTTTGTGAGACAATATTATGACTAATTTTGTAGCTCAATCTCTCCTTTTTCCATTGTTTACAATATTATTATTCTGTATCTGATTTCCTTATACTTATCCTGTTTTCTTCTCCGTTTTCTCCGCATGAAGGAAGGTACTTTCTTGTTTATTCCTCTATGGTCTTGTGAACGGTTCTGTGAGCAGTCCTAATCTGTCGGCAAGGCTGAATTTTAAGGTTCCTGTCTTCAATAATCGTAATCGGCAAGAGTTCTCGATCTGTAGATGTAACACGGTTGGTCATTATTACTCACCAATGAATCGTATTCCTCGTATATTCCTCTGCTGTGATGGTCAGGTGGATCTCTTCTGCTTGTCTAAATGGAGCTTCAAGAGAAAAATGTCTGCATTCTTCAATTGAAGAGTAATATAGACCTGTTGTTCTTAATTTACTCTGGTTCACAATGGCTTTTTTTTGTTCTCTCCATGGTCACCCTTTTTCCACTAACTAACTTTTAATATTTTTTCCACTTCCCTTTTGATCCCTTTTTGTCTAGTTATTTTATCACTTCTCTTAGAACCATATGTAATACGTAGGTTATATGTTGTTATTTTATGTGGTTATGATTGATCTTATTGAATAATCAAAATTCAAATTTTATCATTTACCTTTAACATTGTTCTTTTCTTTCTCAGAGTAGCTATTATACTATTTTTCTTTTCTGTTTTTCACATGTACCATTTTAAACATTCTCTTTTATTACTTTCTAGTATTTATATATATCTATTTTTTTGTAATAATTTTCAATAATGTATTTCCTGTATTCATGAGTGCGTTTTGGGCTGTTATGCCTGTTGCACTCCTAGATTTTTGTAAGAATAAATAAATAAATAAATGAATGAACTCTACTTGTTCTTTTTTCACAATATTCTTACCCACTCATCACTTCCATTTTTTCCACTATTACTATTACTATTATAACTGTTCAATAGTGGTTTGATAGTACTTTAACAGCTGAGTAGAATGACTGTTCGTATCTATATATATAAAAGCGTAATGGCACTCCCTCACTGACTCACTCACTCACTCGCTCACTCACTCGCAGAACAGAACTAAAAATCTACCGGACCAAAAACGTTCAAATTTGTTAGGTATGTTCAGTTGGCCCTTTAGAGGCGCACTATGAACGGATTTGGAAAAATTTCCAAAGATACGCTCAAAATCTGCTGATCTCATTTTTGAACGATCCAGTCGGGGGTCCAGAGGGCGGAGCCCCCTGGCTAGACGGATATGGCGAGCGAAGCGACTCTTCTTATAGGACTATAATAGGAGGAGATTCCAGCGTTTTCTCAGCTTTATCGAGAACAAATTAACAGAAAATGTTCGAATTTAGTACAGCAGCTCAGCTGGGGTGTAATAATGTTGATCTAGAAGGTAATAACGTCAAAGATACGCCCAAAATTAGCGTTTTCCCAGCGTTTTTTTGCTTTCTCTCAGATTTATCGAGAAAAAATGAACAGAAATTGTTCAAATTTAGTACAAAAGCTCAGCTATGGTGTAATAATGTTGTGTTAGAAGGAATTTGTAATAACGTTAAAGATAGGCCCAGAATTAGCGTTTTTTGCGCTTTCTCAGCTTTATCGAGAACAAATGAAAGGAAGATGTTCAAATTTAGTACAGAAGCTCCGCTGGGGTGTAATAATGTTGTGTTACAAGGAATTTGAAATAACGCCAAAGATACGCATGCTCAAATGAAAAATGCAGGCGAGCGAAGCGAGCCCGCTGACCTCATTTTTGAACGATCCCTAGGGGGATCCCCTGGCTAGACGGATTATGGCGAGCGAAGCGACTCTTCTTATAGGAGTATAATAGGAGGAGAACTCGTTCATAGAAGTTTATTCTTTATTCATTCATACATCATAAAAATGATAGGAGGAGAAAAAATAAGATAAACTTGTGCTATTTCTCTCCCAAATTTAGATAGGGTTACACATAGTCCGAAATAGCTTAAGTCTTTTGTAGTTCTTCACTTAACAAAATTTTAAGTCCTCAAATATGTTCCCAAGTGGATTTTCAAATTTAGATGCTTCAAAACCAGAAATATACAGATATTTCACATTATTGCCACTTAAATAAAGAAGATTCACATTATGAAAGGAAAATTTTGAAAAAGGGCCGAAAAAACATACTTAATTCCAAAAACACAGTTTGATAGAATATAATCCTGTTCTTCATTTTTCCACTTCACTACAACTTTTGAGTTTTTTCTCCACATTCTTCTCTTTCTCTTCTCGCATTTCTACCACTACCATTGAATTCTCTTCTTCTCGTATACTTCTGTTATTCATCCTCTTTTCGAGTAATCCTTCTTAACTAGTACTTTTGTTTTGTCAGAGTAAATTATATTTTATTTAATCCAGTATTATTATTAGTAAGTGGAATTGTAGATTATTATACTTACATTTTTCTGGATTTATTGTAAGTAATTACAATTGAAATAAATTCAGTGTTTACGAGTTTGTGTATCTTGAATAGTTCAAAATTTTTTTTAATGACTCAAAATTATTCGTTAAAAGTGGTAATTGAGTAGAATATTTCTAATTAATTCATCAATCTAAGCCATCTAAATTCAAAATTCATAGTTTTAATGTTTATTTTGGACCAAAATTTTATAAAAATTGTACACTTTAAATTCTTACCTTATCTTGGACTTTGTCATCTATAAATTTGGAAGAAAAATAGCACAAAGACTACCTTATTATTTTATCTTTCAATGTTATTACATTAGTGTCATTTGCATCGTAAATAAATAAATAAATGAATAAATAAATTTTGGTCCAAAATCATAAGACAACTGAGAGAGTAAATTATAGTCCGTACAAAATTACTTCTGACTTGGAGGAATATGTGGTGCAGTGGAATGAAGTGAGATCAGCCAATTACAGTGATCAATAGAATCATAGGTAGAATAGCAGTTGCCAATTTGTCAGTCGTCTGACTGCTTTCAGACAGGAAACTTCGCATGAGTAACATGAGCACATAAATGAACAGTCACTAGAAGTTGGAGAACGCTGGCCGCTTCAAAACGGCAACATCGCGCCTCTGTATCCCTCCTGCTGTGTGCTTTCTCTGCTGCGCACCTGCGCATGCCCATCCCAAGTAAGAAGTAATTTTGTACCTAGAGTATAGTAAGGTTCATTATGTTTGTGATGGATATCAAGAATAGGAGCTAAGAATATGTGGCAGTTTCGGGCATGAAAATGGTAACGCATCAAATTCCCTCTTCTCTCATAACCACAAAATCACTGTTGTTGCCAAGACTTGGAGTAAACCAGAAGGACAGCCAATTTCACCGCTTCGTCTCTTTCTGCCTCATTCTCCATTCTTCTTTGCACTGTGATTCGTATGAACAGATATAAACAGCTGTATTTGTACAGGATATAATAAGCGTATCATCAGCTGATGAAAAGTAAAATGCGTGTGTTGGTGGCACTCAAGTCAGAACGCTCCTCAAGACTAGTTAAACACACAAAAATTTTTCAAAGTGGAAATTTTTGACGTCCTTATGAATATTCTATTAGATTGAACATATTATGTTTGTCAAGTTCCTTTCAATCTGATAATATGCATAAGGACGGCAAAAAATCGAACGTCCAAGAATCGATAAATGTGTGTAACTGGCTTTTCGCCCCACTTGGATGTAATGAGCTGGTTTTCGTGAGTCATATGGAGGCCGAAAATGATTGTTTTCCGACCAGGCCGGTAAAAGTTTTAGGGCCTAGGGCTGTAAAATAACCTTGAAGTCAGCTGATTCTGATTTGATGTGAACGTGTTTACAAAATGGTTTATGAAACGGAATCAGTTTATGCTTCTAGAATTGAATAAGTATTCTGCAATAAGATACTATCATTTTATTTGGATGAATAAAATACAGATAAGATATATATTGTAAACTATTCAAATTCGATTTTCAGAGAAGGATAGAACTTCTAACCTAAACTTCCGAAGTCAACGACAGCAAGCATTGTTGACGTGGACATTCAGATTGGCCAAATTTCAAGTGTGCTAAGACACAGCTGATCAAAAAACTTTTCATTATTTGTGTTTATAATTCAAGAATCAAAACATTAATTCATAATAATATCATCTTATTGTCATTTGGAAGAATAAAAATTATAAACTCAACCTCTTACATAATTGAACATAATCTTTTTAAGGTTATTTCGACAAATCAGAATAGAAAATAAAAATACTTTGACAATTTCCTGATATTCAGATTACCTTAGATTTGCTAGAGCTATGACCTTCCTGTTTTGCTTTCGGAAGTGCCTGATAAACAATTATTCTCATGTATATATTGTTTATTTTTCTGTGTGGCGAAAAATAACATTCTCACCATGGGCATAAATTAATGTTTTTCCGGCCCTCAATCTTTTCTAGTCCTCGGCCTACGGCCTCGGACTTGAAAACCGATTTCGAGCCGGAAAAGTCTCATTTTCGGCCCTAGCTGCGAAATATAGTATTACAATTATTAGTAATTTGGAAAAGCATGAACTGTCAATATTTTGGAACAGTAAAATACAGTAAGTACTTGGACCTCATGAAAACTGCTATTATTTTGTATGGAGCAACCGGATTCAAATGAATCGGCAATTTAGGTACGCATTGTTTCGTCTAGAAGAGTAATAAATATTCAAATTTCAATTCAAGCAGAGGAATGAAATTTCAAAATTTTTCGTTTCGTGACCCAGGTATGATTGAGAGTATCATCAGAGTACAGCATTATTTGTACATGTAGTATCACAGAAACAGAAAACAATCTGCCTGGAACAAGGAAAACTGTCGACGAAATAATAGAAATTGCAATCAAAATTGGATTTTTGAAAACTCATGTACAAATTTCCCCATCCGTTCCTAACAATAAAATCACGATGAGACGATGAGTTCAACATGAAAAAATGAGGAAAACTGTCAACGTAATCACAGAATTTGCAATCAAAATTCATACATAGCTTCCTCTCAGCTTTCATACATAAAATATATGCTGAGCTGATATAAAAATTGTAGAGACAACGATGTACAGCACTCAAAGTCGACATAATTCTTTTGAGCAAAAATTATTTATTACCTATTAAGTGCATACTCTGACACCGGCAAAGTGTCTACAATAAGATTCACAACCATCTGTCAGTATTAGTTGAAAATAAAGCTTTACTGTTATTCATGAGGAATACTGACAGCTGAGAGTGGATCTCATTATACCGACTGCCAAACGAAGGTCAAAGTTCAAAAATCAAATGTCGCACTCAACTCAGATTCACATTAAACTGTCATTATCGTTTGAATGGAAAGGATCCAAGTAATATTTATAAGGACGCTGACAGTTTCAAGTGAATCTCACTATAGAGTTGGATTATTCAGTGACGTCACGGCTAGTGACTCTTCCTCCACGTGTCACGTGATTAATTATTAATAGGACAGCGATGCGGAGAGAAATGGAAAATTGGGCGCACAACGAACGAATAACAGTGCAAAGAAGAATAGAGAATGAGGCAGAAAGAGATGAAGGCGAAATTGGCTGTATTTCTGGTTACTCCAAGTCGATGCAACAAAAGTAGTCTTATTTTGTAGTTATGAGAAAAAATGTATTTCGAATGCGGCAAAAGAATGGAGAATGAGGCAGGAAAACATGAAGTCACGGCGAAATTTGCTGTCCTTCTGGTCTACAAGTTTACTAGTAACAGCAATATTCTGTAGTTATGAGAAAAGTAAAACTAGTAACAACAATATTTTGTAGTTATGAGAAAAGTAAAACTAGTAACAACAATATTTTGTAGTTATGAGAAAAGTAAAACTAGTAACAACAATATTTTGTAGTTATGATAAAAGTAAAACTGTCGACGAAATAATAGAAATTGCAATCAAAATTGGATTTTTGAAAACTCATGTACAAATTTCCCCATCCGTTCCTAACAATAAAATCACGATGAGACGATGAGTTCAACATGAAAAAATGAGGAAAACTGTCAACGTAATCACAGAATTTGCAATCAAATTCATACATAGCTTCCTCTCAGCTTTCATACATAAAATATATGCTGAGCTGATATAAAAATTGTAGAGACAACGATGTACAGCACTCAAAGTCGACATAATTCTTTTGAGCAAAAATTATTTATTACCTATTAAGTGCATACTCTGACACCGGCAAAGTGTCTACAATAAGATTCACAACCATCTGTCAGTATTAGTTGAAAGTTATTCATGAGGAATACTGACAGCTGAGAGTGGATCTCATTATACCGACTGCCAAACGAAGGTCAAAGTTCAAAAATCAAATGTCGCACTCAACTCAGATTCACATTAAACTGTCATTATCGTTTGAATGGAAAGGATCCAAGTAATATTTATAAGGACGCTGACAGTTTCAAGTGAATCTCACTATAGAGTTGGATTATTCAGTGACGTCACGGCTAGTGACTCTTCCTCCACGTGTCACGTGATTAATTATTAATAGGACAGCGATGCGGAGAGAAATGGAAAATTGGGCGCACAACGAACGAATAACAGTGCAAAGAAGAATAGAGAATGAGGCAGAAAGAGATGAAGGCGAAATTGGCTGTATTTCTGGTTTACTCCAAGTCGATGCAACAAAAGTAGTCTTATTTTGTAGTTATGAGAAAAAATGTATTTCGAATGCGGCAAAAGAATGGAGAATGAGGCAGGAAAACATGAAGTCACGGCGAAATTTGCTGTCCTTCTGGTCTACAAGTTTACTAGTAACAGCAATATTCTGTAGTTATGAGAAAAGTAAAACTAGTAACAACAATATTTTGTAGTTATGAGAAAAGTAAAACTAGTAACAACAATATTTTGTAGTTATGAGAAAAGTAAAACTAGTAACAACAATATTTTGTAGTTATGATAAAAGTAAAACTAGTAACAAAATATTTTGTAGTTATGATAAAAGTAAAACTAGTAACAACAATATTTTGTAGTATGAGAAAAGTAAAACTAGTAACAAAATATTTTGTAGTTATGATAAAAGTAAAACTAGTAACAACAATATTTTGTAGTTATGAGAAAAGTAAAACTAGTAACAACAATATTTTGTAGTTATGAGAAAAGTAAAACTAGTAACAACAATATTTTGTAGTTATGATAAAAGTAAAACTAGTAACAACAATATTTTGTAGTTATGATAAAAGTAAAACTAGTAACAACAATATTTTGTAGTTATGAGAAAAGTAAAACTAGTAACAACAATATTTTGTAGTTATGAGAAAAGTAAAACTAGTAACAACAATATTTTGTAGTTATGAGAAAAGTAAAACTAGTAACAACAATATTTTGTAGTTATGAGAAAAGTAAAACTAGTAACAACAATATTTTGTAGTTATGAGAAAAGTAAAACTAGTAACAACGATATTTTGTAGTTATGAGAAAAGTAAAACTAGTAACAACAATATTTTGTAGTTATGAGAAAAGTAAAACTAGTAACAACAATTTTGTAGTTATGAGAAAAGTAAAACTAGTAACAACAATATTGTAGTTATGAGAAAAGTAAAACTAGTAACAACAATATTTTGTAGTTATGAGAAAAGTAAAACTAGTAACAACAATATTTTGTAGTTATGATAAAAGTAAAACTAGTAACAACAATATTTTGTAGTTATGATAAAAGTAAAACTAGTAACAACAATATTTTGTAGTTATGAGAAAAGTAAAATAGTAACAACAATATTTTGTAGTTATGAGAAAAGTAAAACTAGTAACAACAATATTTTGTAGTTATGAGAAAAGTAAAACTAGTAACAACAATATTTTGTAGTTATGAGAAAAGTAAAACTAGTAACAACAATATTTTGTAGTTATGAGAAAAGTAAAACTAGTAACAACGATATTTTGTAGTTATGAGAAAAGTAAAACTAGTAACAACAATATTTTGTAGTTATGAGAAAAGTAAAACTAGTAACAACAATATTTTGTAGTTATGAGAAAAGTAAAACTAGTAACAACAATATTTTGTAGTTATGATAAAAGTAAAACTAGTAACAACAATATTTTGTAGTTATGAGAAAAGTAAAACCAGTAACAACAATATTTTGTAGTTATGAGAAAAGTAAAACTAGTAACAACAATATTTTGTAGTTATGAGAAAAGTAAAACTAGTAACAACAATATTTTGTAGTTATGAGAAAAGTAAAACTAGTAACAACAATATTTTGTAGTTATGATAAAAGTAAAACTAGTAACAACAATATTTTGTAGTTATGAGAAAAAAGAACTAGTAGCAACAATATTTTGTAGTTATGATAAAAGTAAAACTAGTAACAACAATATTTTGTAGTTATGAGGAAAGTAAAACTAGTAACAACAATATTTTGTAGTTATGAGAAAAGTGAAACTAGTAACAACAATTTTGTAGTTATGAGAAAAGTAAAACTAGTAACAACAATATTTTGTAGTTATGAGAAAAGTAAAACTAGTACAACAATATTTTGTAGTTATGATAAAAGTAAAACTAGTAACAACATATTTTGTAGTTATGATAAAAGTAAAACTAGTAACAACAATATTTTGTAGTTATGATAAAAGTAAAACTAGTAACAACAATATTTTGTAGTTATGATAAAAGTAAAACTAGTAACAACAATATTTTGTAGTTATGAGAAAAGTAAAACTAGTAACAACAATATTTTGTAGTTATGAGAAAAGTAAAACTAGTAACAACAATATTTTGTAGTTATGATAAAAGTAAAACTAGTAACAACAATATTTTGTAGTTATGATAAAAGTAAAACTAGTAACAACAATATTTTGTAGTTATGAGAAAAGTAAAACTAGTAACAACAATATTTTGTAGTTATGAGAAAAGTAAAACTAGTAACAACAATATTTTGTAGTTATGAGAAAAGTAAAACTAGTACAACAATATTTTGTAGTTATGAGAAAAGTAAAACTAGTAACAACAATATTTTGTAGTTATGAGAAAAGTAAAACTAGTAACAACGATATTTTGTAGTTATGAGAAAAGTAAAACTAGTAACAACAATATTTTGTAGTTATGAGAAAAGTAAAACTAGTAACAACAATATTTTGTAGTTATGAGAAAAGTAAAACTAGTAACAACAATATTTTGTAGTTATGAGAAAAGTAAAACTAGTAACAACAATATTTTGTAGTTATGAGAAAAGTAAAACTAGTACAACAATATTTTGTAGTTATGAGAAAAGTAAAACTAGTAACAACAATATTTTGTAGTTATGAGAAAAGTAAAACTAGTAACAACGATATTTTGTAGTTATGAGAAAAGTAAAACTAGTAACAACAATATTTTGTAGTTATGAGAAAAGTAAAACTAGTAACAACAATATTTTGTAGTTATGAGAAAAGTAAAACTAGTAACAACAATATTTTGTAGTTATGAGAAAAGTAAAACTAGTAACAACAATATTTTGTAGTTATGAGAAAAGTAAAACTAGTAACAACAATATTTTGTAGTTATGATAAAAGTAAAACTAGTAACAACAATATTTTGTAGTTATGATAAAAGTAAAACTAGTAACAACAATATTTTGTAGTTATGAGAAAAGTAAAATAGTAACAACAATATTTTGTAGTTATGAGAAAAGTAAAACTAGTAACAACAATTTTGTAGTTATGAAAAAGTAAAACTAGTAACAACAATATTGTAGTTATGAGAAAAGTAAAACTAGTAACAACAATATTTTGTAGTTATGAGAAAAGTAAAACTAGTAACAACAATATTTTGTAGTTATGAGAAAAGTAAAACTAGTAACACAATATTTTGTAGTTATGAGAAAAGTAAAACTAGTAACAACAATATTTTGTAGTTATGAGAAAAGTAAAACTAGTAACAACAATATTTTGTAGTTATGAAAAAGTAAAACTAGTAACAACAATATTTTGTAGTTATGAGAAAAGTAAAACTAGTAACAACAATATTTTGTAGTTATGAGAAAAGTAAAACTAGTAACAACAATATTTTGTAGTTATGAGAAAAGTAAAACTAATAACAACAATATTTTGTAGTTATGAGAAAAGTAAAACTAGTAACAACAATATTTTGTAGTAATGAGAAAAGTAAAATAGTAACAACAATATTTGTAGTTATGATAAAAGTAAAACTAGTAACACAATATTTTGTAGTTATGAAAAAGTAAAACTAGTAACAATAATATTTTGTAGTTATGAGAAAAGTAAAACTAGTAACAACAATTTTGTAGTTATGAAAAAGTAAAACTAGTAACAACAATATTTTGTAGTTATGAGAAAAGTAAAACTAGTAACAACAATATTTTGTAGTTATGATAAAAGTAAAACTAGTAACAACAATATTTTGTAGTTATGATAAAAGTAAAACTAGTAACAACAATTTTGTAGTTATGAAAAAGTAAAACTAGTACAACAATATTTTGTAGTTATGATAAAAAAAAACTAGTAACAACAATATTTTGTAGTTATGAGAAAAGTAAAACTAGTAACAACAATATTTTGTAGTTATGAGAAAAGTAAAACTAGTAACAACAATATTTTGTAGTTATGAGAAAAGTAAAACTAGTAACAACAATATTTTGTAGTTATGAGAAAAGTAAAACTAGTAACAACAATATTTTGTAGTTATGAGAAAAGTAAAACTAGTAACAACAATATTTTGTAGTTATGAGAAAAGTAAAACTAGTAACAACAATATTTTGTAGTTATGATAAAAGTAAAACTAGTAACAACAATATTTTGTAGTTATGAGAAAAGTAAAACTAGTAACAACAATATTTTGTAGTTATGAGAAAAGTAAAACTAGTAACAACAATATTTTGTAGTTATGAGAAAAGTAAAACTAGTAACAACATATTTTGTAGTTATGAGAAAAGTAAAACTAGTAACACAATATTTGTAGTTATGAGAAAAGTAAAACTAGTAACAACATATTTTGTAGTTATGAGAAAAGTAAAACTAGTAACAACATATTTTGTAGTTATGAGAAAAGTAAAACTAGTAACAACAATTTTGTAGTTATGATAAAAGTAAAACTAGTAACAACAATATTTTGTAGTTATGATAAAAGTAAAACTAGTAACAACAATATTTTGTAGTTATGATAAAAGTAAAACTAGTAACAACAATATTTTGTAGTTATGATAAAAGTAAAACTAGTAACAACAATATTTTGTAGTTATGAGAAAAGTAAAACTAGTAACAACAATATTTTGTAGTTATGATAAAAATAAAACTAGTAACAACAATATTTTGTAGTTATGAAAAAGTAAAACTAGTACAACAATATTTTGTAGTTATGAGAAAAGTAAAACTAGTAACACAATATTTGTAGTTATGAGAAAAGTAAAACTAGTAACAACAATATTTGTAGTTATGAGAAAAGTAAAACTAGTAACAACAATATTTTGTAGTTATGAGAAAAGTAAAACTAGTAACAACAATATTTTGTAGTTATGAAAAAGTAAAACTAGTAACAACAATATTTGTAGTTATGAGAAAAGTAAAACTAGTAACACAATATTTGTAGTTATGAGAAAAGTAAAACTAGTAACAACAATATTTTGTAGTTATGAGAAAAGTAAAACTAGTAACACAATATTTTGTAGTTATGAGAAAAGTAAAACTAGTAACAACATATTTTGTAGTTATGAGAAAAGTAAAACTAGTACAACAATATTTTGTAGTTATGAGAAAAGTAAAACTAGTAACAACATATTTTGTAGTTATGAGAAAAGTAAAACTAGTAACAACAATATTTTGTAGTTATGAGAAAAGTAAAACTAGTAACAACAATATTTTGTAGTTATGAGTAAAGTAAAACTAGTAACAACAATATTTTGTAGTTATGAGAAAAGTAAAACTAGTAACAACAATATTTTGTAGTTATGAGAAAAGTAAAACTAGTAACAACAATATTTTGTAGTTATGAGAAAAGTAAAACTAGTAACACAATATTTTGTAGTTATGAAAAAGTAAAACTAGTAACAACAATTTTGTAGTTATGATAAAAAAAAACTAGTAACAACATATTTTGTAGTTATGATAAAAGTAAAACTAGTACAACAATATTTTGTAGTTATGAGAAAAGTAAAACTAGTACAACAATATTTTGTAGTTATGAGAAAAGTAAAACTAGTAACAACATATTTTGTAGTTATGAGAAAAGTAAAACTAGTAACAACAATATTTGTAGTTATGAGAAAAGTAAAACTAGTAACACAATATTTTGTAGTTATGAGAAAAAAGAACTAGTAGCAACAATATTTTGTAGTTATGATAAAAGTAAAACTAGTAACAATAATATTTTGTAGTTATGAGAAAAGTAAAACTGGTAACAACAATATTTTGTAGTTATGATAAAAGTAAAACTAGTAACAACAATTTTGTAGTTATGAAAAAGTAAAACTAGTACAACAATATTTTGTAGTATGAGAAAAGTAAAATAGTAACAACAATATTTTGTAGTTATGATAAAAGTAAAACTAGTAACAACATATTTTGTAGTTATGATAAAAGTAAAACTAGTACAACAATATTTTGTAGTTATGAGAAAAGTAAAACTAGTACAACAATATTTTGTAGTTATGAGAAAAGTAAAACTAGTAACAACATATTTTGTAGTTATGAGAAAAGTAAAACTAGTAACAACAATATTTTGTAGTTATGAGAAAAGTAAAACTAGTAACACAATATTTTGTAGTTATGAGAAAAGTAAAATAGTAACAACAATATTTTGTAGTTATGATAAAAGTAAAACTAGTAACAATAATATTTTGTAGTTATGAGAAAAGTAAAACTAGTAACAACAATTTTGTAGTTATGAAAAAGTAAAACTAGTAACAACATATTTTGTAGTTATGAGAAAAGTAAAACTAGTAACAACAATATTGTAGTTATGAGAAAAGTAAAACTAGTAACAACAATATTTTGTAGTTATGAGAAAAGTAAAACTAGTAACACAATATTTTGTAGTTATGATAAAAGTAAAACTAGTACAACAATATTTTGTAGTTATGAAAAAGTAAAACTAGTAACAACAATACTTTGTAGTTATGAGAAAAGTAAAACTAGTAACAACATATTTTGTAGTTATGAGAAAAGTAAAACTAGTAACAACAATATTGTAGTTATGAGAAAAGTAAAACTAGTAACACAATATTTTGTAGTTATGATAAAAGTAAAACTAGTAACAACAATATTTTAGTTATGAGAAAAGTAAAACTAGTAACACAATATTTTGTAGTTATGAGAAAAGTAAAACTAGTAACAACAATTTTGTAGTTATGAAAAAGTAAAACTAGTACAACAATATTTTGTATTTATGAGAAAAGTAAAACTAGTAACAACATATTTTGTAGTTATGATAAAAGTAAAACTAGTAACAACATATTTTGTAGTTATGAGAAAAGTAAAATAGTAACAACAATATTTTGTAGTTATGATAAAAGTAAAACTAGTACAACAATATTTTGTATTTATGAGAAAAGTAAAACTAGTAACAACAATATTTTGTATTTATGAGAAAAGTAAAACTAGTAACAACAATTTTGTAGTTATGATAAAAGTAAAACTAGTAACAATAATATTTTGTAGTTATGAAAAAGTAAAACTAGTAACAACAATACTTTGTAGTTATGAGAAAAGTAAAACTAGTAACAACAATATTTTGTAGTTATGATAAAAGTAAAACTAGTACAACAATATTTTGTATTTATGAGAAAAGTAAAACTAGTAACAACAATTTTGTAGTTATGAAAAAGTAAAACTAGTAACAACAATTTTGTAGTTATGAGTAAAGTAAAACTAGTAACAACATATTTTGTAGTTATGAGAAAAGTAAAACTAGTAACAACATATTTTGTAGTTATGAGAAAAGTAAAACTAGTAACAACATATTTTGTAGTTATGAGAAAAGTAAAACTAGTAACACAATATTTTGTAGTTATGAGAAAAGTAAAACTAGTAACAACAATACTTTGTAGTTATGAGAAAAGTAAAACTAGTAACAACAATACTTTGTAGTTATGAGAAAAGTAAAACTAGTAACACAATATTTTGTAGTTATGAGAAAAGTAAAACTAGTAACAACAATACTTTGTAGTTATGAGAAAAGTAAAACTAGTAACAACAATTTTGTAGTTATGAGAAAAGTAAAACTAGTAACAACAATATTTTGTAGTTATGAGAAAAGTAAAACTAGTAACAACAATATTTTGTAGTTATGAGAAAAGTAAAACTAGTAACAACAATATTTTGTAGTTATGATAAAAATAAAACTAGTAACAACAATATTTTGTAGTTATGAGAAAAGTAAAACTAGTAACAACAATATTTTGTAGTTATGAGAAAAGTAAAACTAGTAACAACAATATTTTGTAGTTATGAGAAAAGTAAAACTAGTAACAACAATATTTTGTAGTTATGAGAAAAGTAAAACTAGTAACAACAATATTTTGTAGTTATGAGAAAAGTAAAACTAGTAACAACAATATTTTGTAGTTATGATGAAAGTAAAACTAGTAACAACAATATTTTGTAGTTATGATAAAAGTAAAACTAGTAACAGCAATATTTTGTAGTTATGAAAAAAGTAAAACTAGTAACAACAATATTTTGTAGTTATGATAAAAGTAAAACTAGTAACAACAATATTTTGTAGTTATGATAAAAGTAAAACTAGTAACAACAATATTTTGTAGTTATGAGAAAAGTAAAACTAGTAACAACAATATTTTGTAGTTATGAGAAAAGTAAAACTAGTAACAACAATATTTTGTAGTTATGAGAAAAGTAAAACTAGTAACAACAATATTTTGTAGTTATGAGAAAAGTAAAACTAGTAACAACAATATTTTGTAGTTATGAGAAAAGAAAGAATTTGAAGATGTTAATACAGTTTTAATTTCTAGTACCGGCAAGAAAACTTGGGAAATGTCAGGCTATCATATTTTATGAGATCATCGTGAAAAAATGGTAGTTCTACTGGAATATTTTTGATAAATGAGGTTCTTCTTTGAGATACATTTTCCTAATTCAACTTTCCTTGCCGTTATGAAAATTGATCACCTGACGCTAGTGTTCCCGCGCATCTCAAGTCTACTATTCGAAGATTTGAGCCAGCTGGTGACAGGGCAATAACGCTGGAGACACACGAGGTCTGCTATCTCTTAATAGTGAATCATTTAATAGAATCAACAGTTGCCAACAGTTTGCAATTGGATAGTCACATTTTCTCGAATTTCAAGCTTATTTTTAATTTCAGGTGGAAATGTTGCTGAACATAAATTGTAGAGATTTTCATGCTCAATCTACTCCACTTGATTTTTTTTGTTTCAATTGTATCTGAAGCCTGATAATTGGGAATCTATCTGCATTGATGGGGCGGATCTCCTGAAATTTTTACATTTATGGGACTTGTGGCAGTTGATAGAGCTTATCGATGACTATTATTTTAGGTATGAATTTGATCAAAATCGTTGGAGCCGTTTCCGAGAAAATCACGAAAAACCATGTTTTTGACAACATTTTCGCCATTTTAGCCGCCATTTTGAATTGCATTTGATCGAAATTGTTCGTGTCGGATCCTCATAGTGAAAGAAACTCAAGTTGCAAATTTCAAGTCATTCCGTCAATTGGGAGATGAGATATCGTGTACACAGACGCACATACACTCATACACACACACACACACACACACACACACACACACCACACACACACACACACACACACACACACACACACACCACACACACACACACATACAGACCAATACCCAAAAACCAGTTTTTTGGACTCAGGGGACCTTGAAACGTATAGAAATTTCGAAATTGGGGTACCTTAATTTTTTTCGGAAAGCAATACTTTCCTTACCTATGGTAATAGGGCAAGGAAAGTAAAATTTGAAGATGTTAATACAGTTTTCATTTTTAGTACGGACAAGAAATCTTGGGAAAGGCTATCATATTTTATGAGATCATCGTGAAAAAATGGTAGTTCTACTGCAATATTTTCGATGAATGAGGTTCTACTTTGAGCTACATTTTCCTAATTCAACTTTCCTTGCCGTTATGAAAATTGATCACCTGACGCTAGTGTTCCCGCGCATCTCAAGTCTACTATTCGAAGATTTGAGCCAGCTGGTGACAGGGCAATAACGCTGGAGACACACGAGGTCTGCTATCTCTTAATAGTGAATCATTTAATAGAATCAACAGTTGCCAACAGTTTGCAATTGGATAGTCACATTTTCTCGAATTTCAAGCTTATTTTTAATTTCAGGTGGAAATGTTGCTGAACATAAATTGTAGAGATTTTCATGCTCAATCTACTCCACTTGATTTTTTTTGTTTCAATTGTATCTGAAGCCTGATAATTGGGAATCTATCTGCATTGATGGGGCGGATCTCCTGAAATTTTTACATTTATGGGACTTGTGGCAGTTGATAGAGCTTATCGATGACTATTATTTTAGGTATGAATTTGATCAAAATCGTTGGAGCCGTTTCCGAGAAAATCACGAAAAACCATGTTTTTGACAACATTTTCGCCATTTTAGCCGCCATTTTGAATTGCATTTGATCGAAATTGTTCGTGTCGGATCCTCATAGTGAAAGAAACTCAAGTTGCAAATTTCAAGTCATTCCGTCAATTGGGAGATGAGATATCGTGTACACAGACGCACATACACTCATACACACACACACACACACACACACACACACACACACACACACACACACACACACACACACACACACACACACACATACAGACCAATACCCAAAAACCAGTTTTTTGGACTCAGGGGACCTTGAAACGTATAGAAATTTCGAAATTGGGGTACCTTAATTTTTTTCGGAAAGCAATACTTTCCTTACCTATGGTAATAGGGCAAGGAAAGTAAAAATTTGAAGATGTTAATACAGTTTTCATTTTTAGTACGGACAAGAAATCTTGGGAAAGGCTATCATATTTTATGAGATCATCGTGAAAAAATGGTAGTTCTACTGCAATATTTTCGATGAATGAGGTTCTACTTTGAGCTACATTTTCCTAATTCAAAAACTAATGAATCAGGTAGAAATATAATCAGACAAATTACAAAAAAATAGTCACCCCTATCTTCATGAATCCAGCTCCTCCTTTTCAAGATATATTCTAGTCGTATTATCTCTTCAAGTCTCTTCCTACTCAAACTGAAACCAAATTGTGTTTCCTATCTATTTCGTCTAAGTTCTTGTAATTTTAATTTCCGCTACACGTAGAAATCCTGATTTCATAGGCATCCATTGATAACTTCTATGTTATTGTAAAGTGTGTCATCATCAATATTCAAGGAATCTAACTGATAGTATTGAATATTGTAATCATTGTATTCAGATGATTCTATTTCTGATTATTAATGAAATCGACATCATTTTTAATCAACACAGAACATTTTGTGGGTAAAGCCGAACTAACTAATGTTCCAAAAAACAGTTAACTTTCTGAAAAAAACTATAATTGTTATTCTAGTACGGTATACTTCATGGACGTTGAACGAATACAAATTACTACAACAACTAGATATAGTACGGTTTACTACATAGACGTTGAGCGAATACAAACTAGATAAGAGGGAAATATCTCAGAACCTTTTCAACCCACAGACAGACGGACAAGACGGTCTGAAAGGTCGCTCCAATTCAAGACTTGAACTAACACTGGACGCAATGGGATTAGGTACAATGGAATGGAATGGAAAAAGGAAGAGGACCAGAGCGGGTAGGAGAAGGGAAAATGAAGGGAGAGAAAGATAGAGTTCGAGTGAGAGCTATGGAAATAGTTAGAGCGAAGTAAGATGATGAGAGAAAGCGATAATGAGAGAGAGTTACAGTGACAGAATGATAGAGAGTTTTGGAGAGAAAGATGGAGAAGAGAGAAGAGAAGAGAGAGAGAAATAGAGAGATGGAGAAGAGAGAAGAGAAGAGAGAGAGAAAGAGAGAGATAGAGAGAGAGAGTGTGTGTGAGGGAGAGACAAAGAATGAACAGAATGAGGAGAAAAAATGAACAGGATGAGGAGAGAAAGAGAATGGATAGAATGAGGAGGAGAGTGAGAATGAATAGGATGAGGAGGAGAGAGAAAGAACAGATTGAGGATAGAAAGAGAATGGATAGAATGAGGAGAGAGAAAGAGAATGAACAGAATGAGGAGGAGGAGAGAGAGTGGATAGGATGAGGAGGAGACAGAGAAAGAATAGAATGAGGAGGAGAGTGAGAATGGATAGACTGTAGAGAGAAGGAGAATGAATATGATGAGGAGGACGAGAGAGAGTAAATAGGGTGAGGAGGAGACAGAGAAAGAATAGAATGAGGAGAGAGAGAGAGAATGGATAGACTGTAGAGAGAAAGAGAATGAATAGAATGAGGAGAGAGAAAGAGAATGGATAGAATGAGGAGGAGAGAGAAAGAGAATGAATAGAATGAGGAGGAGAGAGAGAATGAATAGAATGAGGAGAGAGAATGAACAGAATAAGGAGAGAGAGAATGAATAGAATGAGGAAGAGAGAGTAAATGAATGGATGAGGAAGAGAGAGTGTGTTAGTGAACAAGCATGCATAGTAATCGTGTTTCTATTCGACATACCTCTCTCTAGGAAGAGAGTATTAGGACAGTTTCCAAGTCATGTGGGAATTCAATGAGTTCTTCACCTGCAATGTCGTCCACCCTGTTTCCAATAACTGTCCCGGCTTTAACCACTGCATTAAACTATATTTACCCGCATTTTCATTCACTTCTCATTTCATCCGAATTCATAGACAGTCCTGGAAACAAAAATGCTCGAAAAAGGTATGAAGGGGAGAGTTTGAAACATTATTTTTGACCCCGCAGCTGTTTTAATGAAAATCAGGGCTAAGCATATGATAAGTCTTCACCTCTACCGCCTATGCTAAATTATTGCTATTCTGGAGCTGATTTGAAAGTACAATTTTTACTTTCCTTGCCCTATTACCATAGGTAAGGAAAGTATTGCTTTCCGAAAAAATTGAGGTACCCCAATTTCTAAATTTCTATACGTTTCAAGGTCCCCTCAGTCCAAAAAAGTGGTTTTTAGGTATTGGTCTGTATGTGTGTGTGTGTGTGTGTGTGTGTGTGTGTGTGTGTGTGTGTTGTGTGTGTGTGTGTGTGTGTGTGGTGTGTGTGTGTGTGTGTGTGTGTGTGTGGTGTGTGTGTGTGTGGTGTGTGTGTGTGTGTGTGTGTGTGTGTGTGTGTGTGTGTGTGTGTGTGTGTGTGTGTGTGTGTGTGTGTGTGTGTGTGTGTGTGTGTGTGTGTGTGTGTATGAGTGCGTCTGTGTACACGATATCTCA
The DNA here is from genome assembly GCF_014356525.2 of Nilaparvata lugens. Taxonomy (NCBI): domain Eukaryota; kingdom Metazoa; phylum Arthropoda; class Insecta; order Hemiptera; family Delphacidae; genus Nilaparvata; species Nilaparvata lugens. The sequence continues at coordinate 2,876,373 of NC_052509.1, forward strand.
TCTCCCAATTAACGGAATGACTTGAAATTTGGAACTCAAGGTCCTTTCACTATAAGGATTCGACACGAACAATTTCGATCAAATGCAATTCACGATGGCGGCGAAAATGTTGTCAAAAACAGGGTTTTTCGTGATTTTCTCGGAAACGGCTCCAACGATTTTGATCAAATTCATACCTAGAGTAGTCATCAACTGTCACAAGTCCCATATCTGTAAAAACTTCAGGAGCTCCGCCCCATCAGTGAAAAGTTCGATTTTAGATTCCCAATTATCAGCCTTCAGATACAATTTAAACAAAAGAATCTAGTGGAATAGATTGAGCATGAAAATCTCTACAATTAATGTTCAGTAACATTTTCACCTAAAATTGAAAATAAGCTTTAAATTCGAGAAAATGTGATTATCCAATTGCAAATTTATTGTTGATTCTATTAAATCATTCACTATGAAGAGATAGCAGACCTCATGTGTGTCTCCAGCGTTATTGCCCTGTCACCAGCTGGCTCAAATCTTTGAATAGTAGACTTGAGATGTGCGGGAACACTAGCGTCTGGTGATCAATTTTCATAACGGCAAGGAAAGTTGTGTGAGTGCGCCACACCAGATTTTTGTTTATTCGCTTAAATCTCCTACAATCTCAGGTTTATGAATCCTAAGAAAAATTTTGTTATCGAACTCTGCTAACCGTGATCTTGAAAAAGTTGAATCGTGAACAGCCATATTTTAACACTAAATGCGAGTAAAACTAAATACATATATTTTTGCCCTAACAGAAGTGGTCAGCCTCCTGATGAGCTTAAGCTGATATGCAACTCATTGACATTTTTATCACATACAAAATTGAAGCTTACAAATTCGCTTAGAAGTTTCATCTGCAACATTTTTCCATATATCTCAAAGAGAAGTACTCATTAATACACTCTCGAAGGTGAAACCTCCCCTGTGAAAATCGTTCATGAATAGCCTACAGCCGCTCAGTACGTAATCTATTATATCATCAACTTTTCTTCGTTTGTTTGGCGACCTTATACATTGTATTATTTGTATTATTTCCCACTGAGCTTCTCTGACCTCTCTTCACCAAACACTTGCGGATTCTTTGCGTAACATTTATTCATTTATATGATAAGTACATTATCAAAATGAGGAAAAATAAGGTAACCTTGTGCTATTCCTCTCCCAAATTTAGATAACACATGGACCAAAATAGGTTAAGTCTTGTAGTTCTTCAATTCACAAAATTTGCAGTCCTCAAGTATTTTCACAGGGTGGATTTTGGATTTTTGGATAGTAGTTCTCATCGAATTTCCATCTAGCTGTTAACCCTGTTATCAATGTCTGCAGTAGCAGAAGTCTCCGGGGTGATATACAGCATTTATTTGGGATTTTCGTTAAATAATAATCATATATTAACTAGCATTTGAATAAATGCATTCTCTATTTAATTCCATCTGTTAAAGTAGATTTTCAAATTTAGATGCTTCAAAACTAAACATAGAAGAAATATTTCACATTATTATAGCTAAAATAGGATTAATTCACATATTAAAAATATAATTATGAAGAATTAAAAATATAATTACCGAAAAACAAACTTAATTCAACATTTTTTCGTAGAAATATGATAATACGACATATATCTAGTATGATTATGAGAATGAGAAAACCTTGCCACGAAAAAATAAAGCATGAGAACAATATCCTTGAAGTATTCGAAAACTTGTAAGCATATATTCTTCAAGACAAGAAATGCAGCGTCTCAATTCTTTACCTATTGTAAGATACTGTCAGAATTCCTTCAAGAATAACCTGAGCGCTTTCCATTCTACAAATGCTGACAGTTTGAAGCGAGCCGCTACTGACAGACTGGAATTCAAAATCGGCTTACATGCGAGTACGTTCTATTTGCTTCTTTTTTCCAGCTCAGGGATTTTTCTCGGCACTTGAAGTACTGGAATCTCTCATCTGAAGAAGGACACAAAGAATGGAGAATGTCGGCAGAGTGAATGGGACAGAGAATAGGGAATGTCGGGAGAGTGACTGGGATAGACGCTGAATGGTCGATAGAGCCGTTCAAAAAAGGCACCGGCAACTCAAGATTGCGTATTCTGTCGCATGAATAGGATAGAGAAGGAGGGTATGAGAGAACTATTGAAGAGAGACAGAGAGAGAGAGAGAGTGTGTGAGAGAGAGAGAGAGAGTGATCTAGTGAGTGAGGAATGAGAGCAGCAGTGAAGCGATAAGATGAGAGTAGAGTGAGAGAGAGAGAGTGAGAGAGAGAGAGATAGAGTGTGTGAGAGAGAGATCGACGTTGTTGAAGAAGAAGAAGAAGAAGAAGAAGAAGATGATGATGATGAAGAAGAAGAAGAAGAAGAAAAGGAGAAGAAGAAGAAGAAGAAGAAGAAGAAGAAGAAGAAGAAGAAGAAGAAAGGGGAGACAACAGGAAGAATGCAGGCAATGAAGATGAGTATCATTAAGGAGATGATTATGAGAAATATAAAATGATGATAAGAGGTACAGGGAGATAGAGAACACTATAGTGAGGTCCACGTTATAATGGCAGTGGATAAAGATAGAAGAATAACGATGCCGATTCTCTTCATTAATTAATTATATTTCTACACTGTCAAAAACATAATTGGCATCGCTGCGGACCAAGAAAAGGATAGTACCACCGGCTTTGTCAAATGATAGACAAGGATAGCAAAACCATAGTTGATCAAATACTGTCATTATAACGTGGACCTCACTATAGGAAAAAAGGCAACAGCGAGAGACAAGAGATAAGAGGAGAAAAGGGTACGATGATGAAGAGAGTGATAGAGGAAAATCCAAAATAAGTAGAAAAATGGAACAAAAGAAAAGAGAGAAGGGAAGTGGAGGAGAGTGGAGTTAGAGGAACAAGAAACAGGAAAAGAAGTAAGATGAATTTAGAAAGCAAACGATAAATTATAATGAGGAAGAGAGAGATGAATTGCAAGGGAATCTAGGGAAAACTAGTGAGATGGCGAATAGGCAATTAGACATGAGTGAGATAATAAATAGGATGAAGCGAGAAAACGATTGTCACTAAGAACAAGAAGAGAGAAAAGGACAATAAAATGGAACAATAAAAATGTGAAGAAAATGATATTACTATTACATGAGTTTTTCCTGTAGTGTAACGATATTACAGTATATACAGTGCTCGGTTTTTTCTTGGCGTACTACTCTCTTTTTCCGCTTTGTTAATTTGTCTACAAGTTTCTCCGCATTAAATCATGTTTTTCCACCATTGCTCCAGTCCCTAATCTTCCACAAGATTGTCTTGTCCACAATTGTCACAATACTATCTTTCAAGTAAGGGTTTCTTCATCTCTCACAAGATAAATAAACTTTCCAAGTTTCTACTCTATCAGTTTCCTTCATTTCTTACAAGATAATGTAGAGCTCATTCGTTACAATCAATTTCATTCATCATGAATCTGGTTCTATATTATCTATATATTATCATCTGGTATAAATATTATAACCGTATCGAGTATGCTTTTTGCAAGTTAATTGATGTCTTCGCATTGGAATTCAATTTTATCTGCCACAAATTACAAATCAGGTAGACAAAATACAATGAACTTACAAATAGATACAAGAATATAGTGGTGTTGACATGATTTTTCTGGTTTAAAGTTGAAAGATGAAATACGAGTGTACAAAACTTTGCAAAATGTCGAATGAAAAAACAATATGATATCTTCATTGTGGCACGATGTTTTAATATGTTCAAATCTTATGTATGGGATGGATGAATCATCAATGATTTTCCGTTTTCTGGTTTAGTTCTGGGTTTGTTGCATCATAACTCTTTCGGGGTATTATAACACTCCGTTCAAATTAACTTCGGACTTGGGATGGACATGCACAGCAGAGAAGACACACAGCGGCAGGGATACAACGGCGAATATGTTGCCGTTGTTTATCGGCCAGCGTTCTCTAATTTCCAATATTCAAGCGTTCATGTTAAACTTAGGAAGTTTCCTCTCTGCAATCACAGACTCGACTGACTCTATTCGACAAATCGACAACTGCGCTTCCACCTATGACTCTATCCATCACTGCAATTGGCTGATCTCCCTCCATTTTTCTGCGCCGCAAATTCCTCCAAGTCTGAAGAAGATTTGCACGGAGTATAGGCAATCATCAATAGTTTATTGAGCAGAGAGTGATCATTTTCCACACCTACAGTGTTAGAATATAATAATTTATTCCTTTTTCTGAAATATCAATGACTTCAAACTCATTTGAAATGCCACTTTTTGTGTAGTTGAGAAGTTGATATTGTGGTAATTATTCATATTGAATGAAAAAGACTAAGAAATTGTCAAAAAACCACTGATCTATTGATAATTAGAAAGACCGGTTTCGGTTAGTACACCATTGTCAATCTCTGATAAACTCTGATAACCGAAACCGGTCTTTCTAATTATCAATAAATCAGTGGTTCTTTGACAATTTCTTAGTCTTTTTCATTCATTTGAAATGTTCTACAGCATTCGGGACATTAAACAGATGAATTGATATCACTAATGACGAATATTAAGGAGAAGGAGAAACATGCAAAGGATGAATTTCATAATGATTGAACGTAGAATACAATTTGATTCCCGACATAAGTTGGGATGTTTGAAATTCTCAAAAAATATTTTAAGGAGAAACTTCAGGAGTGGAGATGAAATACGAATTAATTCATGATCGGTCTGCATGTTTACTAATCCCATAGTAAGGTAACTACAATTTCAACGTCTCGACCTGTAACCGATTTAATGAATATCAATGATCCAATCAGACACATCAGTGCAAAATTATTATTCATTAACAATACAGGATTCCAGGTCAACTCTACTCTCATAATTTTCACTTCAAAATACGGTCACAAACTTCCCCAATTTCCAAATATTGGAACAAGAAATACCACTGAAGGCCATAAATAAATAATATAGTACTACTTAGCAGCCAAAATTCTGTCCCCGAAACAAAGTTTTCATCAATTTTCAAAAAGTACCCAACTACTCTACAACAATACCCAACTAATTTCCTCGGAGAGCAACTAATTAGCCAAAAATCACTCAGCGAAAACAAAGTAAAACATTGCGAAACCAATGTTTCTGGTCGTTAAATATTTGAACGAGTTTTGTGCATATTTAACGACTCAACTTCGACTGAGCCATAACTCGAAATACTGAATGAGTAATGGCTCTCAACCAGTTTCAAACTCTATTTCTTTCTCCCTCTAATTCACCTCATCTCATTTTACATTGTATTTCTCCTCATTCTTGTTCGCAAACTCATTTCCCATTTCATCTACTATTATTTGGTTTTCCATATTTCAAACACTACACACAATAATCAAAAAGCTACTAGGATGTATGGTATTGGATATAAATGAATGTTAATACTCAAAACTATCGGCTTAGCATTATTGTATTATGTGTCGAGATATCGATCATTTATTGGAAATTCTCTCTAAACAGTCGCGTGTATTTCTTGTTTTAGCGTGATTCCAATATAGATGACGATTCGCTTATTCTTCAAGTTTCAATTGATTTCTGAAATCGAGTTGCCTTTTGACATGATTTACTCCTGGTATGGCTCTTGGAATTGTCTCAACTCCTAACGCTCATTAAATATTTCACTTTAAAATGTGCAAAACCAGCAGGAAACATGTCGCCACTATGGAACGTGAGTGTTGATATTATTCTTTTCAGTTCCAGATCATGAAGAAGGATTTCAACTTATATAAAAAGTTAATCTTCATTTTGTTAAGAATATTTCATTATAAAAATTATAGAGAGAAGCAGCTCTGGGTTTATCCTGTTGATTCTATCCAAATCATCTATCTATCCAATGCTGTTATTGATTAAATGAAATACGACGACTGTCTTCTCTTGAATATTTAGTGTGCTTTAGATAATAAATTAACATCAACATCACTCTTGTGAATTATTTTCACGATATAATCGACCAAAAGTCAGTGTCTTATATACGATCATTCCCAAAGTAGATTCTGGATGAGCTCTACATGTTGATCTCTTCTTATGATCTACAGATTGGTATATGATATGATGATCATGGCTTGAATAAATTATCACGTTTGGACGATAGTCTAATGAAGGACTATCAGGCTGAGCATACACCGATTAGTCAAGACAAGACTAGTCACGTTTAGTCACAATACTTCAGATTATTGCTTATGGAGACATATGTAATTGCAATGACTGGTCAGTGTGAGTTGAGTTACAAGCAGTTATGTGAAGTATTGTGACTAAAGGTGACTAGTCTTGACTTGACTAACCGGTGTACTAATGCCCAGCCTTAGACATAAAGGCCCCTTTCTAGACTTGAAGATTACTTAAATAGAATTTCGCAATCCTATACTGACCCAGAGCTGGTGTCCCTTTCCAAAATATGAACCCTAGTGACACATTCATGATCTGAACCCTGAACTTCCCCAGTAGCAAAACCACTTAAGAGTCACTCAAATCCGCCAGCCTTGGATGGAAGAGAAGCACTGCTGTCATTGATAAGGAGTGTTAACTGTTCAAAGTGAAACTCATCATACCGCGGTGGCAATGATGAATTAATGTCTTCAAGTACACAACAGAAACGCGACTTAGATTGACGCAGACAATTAACTTGCACGTTTATCATGCAAAGTGCACATAACAGGCTAATTAATATTCATAAGGCGTATGCCCGCAGATAAGTTAGGTGACAGAAAGATTTTCAACCACGTGTATAGGAAGGGCGGAAGTGGGTAGGGTGTGATAAGTGTGAAAGAGATTATTTTATAGAATGGAATACAAGTGGCTGTCAATCTATCAATCTTTATAAGAATTATAAGGCTAGGCGCAAACCAGTTTGTCAAGACAAGACAATACATGATCAGACACGTTCAGTCACAATTCTTTGCATAGTGGACTAGAATTTTGTAAAAATTGTACACGTGAAATTCTAACCTCATCTTGGACTGTGTCACCTACAAATTTGGAAGAAAAATAGCACAAGGACTACCTTATTATTTTATCTACCAATGTAGATAAAATAGATGGATAAAATGAGACATGAGTCTCATTTGTATTGCAAATAATGAAATGAAGGTTTCTTATGAAGACATGTCCAATTGCAATGACTAATCAATGACTAATCATAAGCAAATATGTGAAGCAACATAAGCAACAATGTGAAGTATTGTGACTAAACGTGTCTGATCATGTGTTGTCTAACTGGTGTGCATCTAGCCTAAGAGTGTAAGTTGAGTTAAGTGTGATAGAGCGCCTTAAACTTCGCCATAGAGTAAAAATACCGTAATGTATAACTATTAAATTTGTAGTAATCATTTGTCTCTGGCATCGCCTTCCTAGGTTTAAAATTAGGACAGTAACTGAGTCTAATTCCAATAAATTAGATCCTCAATAAAATCTAATTCAATATTACAGATTGATAGTTTGTCATTGGTTGAGCCTATATTTTAGGCGAGTACCGAGCCAACTGGAAAGTGAAAATGTGAAGCAAATGAACGAGGAATAATTGCAGACAGTTAATAATCCAAGAACAGACAAGAACAATAATAGCTTTCTATTTTTGTTTCTATTTATAGGGCTGATTCACATGATTATGGATGTAGACGAAGCCTGTAGGGATTATTCCTGGCAGTGCAATATTAAAATTATGTGACTTTTAATTCCATGTTATTAGTAGAGCAAACCTTCAACATTACAAACCCTTCTCAAGAAGACATACATGGTTAGATTAATCTAAAATGTCACCCTTATAACCTTCATTTATGGACTGTGTTGAATAAATGTGACTAATGATTCAATTTTATTAGTAGAGCAAACCCTCCTCGACATTAAGTAAACATACATGGTTAGATTCATCTAAAATGTGACTCTTATAACCCATATTTTTGGACCGTGTTAAATAAGCGTATACTATTATCAGATAAAACTTCTATAATGTTTTATTATGTGGTATGTTATGTGGTATGAGTGTGTTCGGTATGTTCGGTATATTCTGTGGTATGTGACTTCTATGCTGTATTCTTTGGTATAAGTCAAGTGGGCTTATAATTCACTCTTTCAAGCATAGGAGTCCAAAATATGAACCACCTTTTCACTATGTTCTGCTGCATGGTGGACCATAATTTGAACCATCGACAATACAGGTAGGTACATGACGAGAAAGTCCCAGCCCCATTTTCACAAAAGCCTGTTTAATTTTAATCGTGATTTAAGGTAACGATAACCAATCAGATAAGCCTTCTTTTCGAGAAAGCAGTCTCTGTTCTCGTGGCATTTAATCATAATTAAAATTGAGCAGGCTTTTGTGCAACCGGGCCCTAGTACTGGAGGCTATATTCAGGCTCTTATATTGGCGTATGAAGGAGGCTCCTTTTTCCTTTTGTATTATCCTTGAAATGCAAAATTTCCAAAAACCTTGTATATACGTCGACGCGCAATTAAAAAAAAGAAAATACCTGTCAAATTTCATGAAAATCTATTACCGCGTTTCGCCGTAAATGCACAACATATAACCATAAAACATTCAAACATTCAAACATTTAAACATTAATAAAAATGCCAAACCGTCAACTTGAATCTTAGACCTTACTTCGCTCGGTCAATATTTAGTAGTTCTGTGAACAGTAGACCTCACGCAGTATTCTCATCCACAAGTACCTGATTGAAACAGAACTATAGAAATTATCGAAATACAGCAATAGACTGGCTTCTCCACACATCTGTGTAATCACTTGTCAGCTGATTTATGATGAATAATTCTTTAGTCTGATTCTAACTAGACAGGTTAGATCCGTGCTATGACTTAGAATGAACTTGTTCTATGATGTCTTATTTGAAACCAATCGTATCTAGTGTGGACCATTCTTATTTCTACCTCATGTTCCATTCTACCTCAGTCCTCAACACCCTCAAGCCCAATTTACGAACTTTGCAATTCAACTCAACAATAAACCGTACTCATAACATTTTGCTGACACATGCAAAATTCACCGCCCTCCCTCCCCGAAATACGCAGCTCAGCGAACGTAGAGCTGTTATAAAGGAGCGGATATCATCGTAAAATTTCGCCTCAACATACATGATGAAAAACGTAGAAGTCATAAAAATGTCATTTGCAACATCTGTACCAAGTACTACAATTTTATAGGCGCCATGTTGGAAATTTTGATAAATTGACAATCTTCAGAATAGGATGATATGGGTCGATTTTATGAAGGCTGGAAACTCCAGTAAATTGCCAATTTTTCACAGAAAGTCTACACGGTGAAGAAAATAGTCTACTTGCAGGAAAATTGAGTTCTACAACGGAACATACTTGAACTAAACAGGGAAATGATCGTACTTCGTATCATGAGGAAATCTTCGTTTTCCGTAGATGATAGTTCAAAAATGAGTTTCGTGACGATTAAGTCCTTGAACTAGGATCTATTTCAAACCAAACACTCCATTTATCAAATACATGACATTGTAGAGATTGTTATCACAATGTGGTATGATATTATGTGACATGCAAATTAGTTCATTCCATAAAATTGTAATAAAAAGACCAATTTCTAAAATGTTTATGAACTTCACATTATACAATTTATAGAATTAATTCCGTCATCTATGGTGAGCGTTAAGTCATATGAACCCTGGAATTCTCATGTGCAACCTGAAAACTGGAACACTTAACAAGCCAGACAGGTCACACGCTACTATTTTTTTAAATAATATAATTTCTATATTTTATAAGAATCGATTAAGGTTAGTTCATGTTGATAGTCTTATTTCAAATGAGAAAACTTAATATTTAAATCTACTTATATTAATCTTAGTAATGCAAAATAATATGAAATATAGCCGACATTTTTATGACGTATTGTATCCAAAACTGGAAATGAACTGTCCGATAAACTGGGCAGAAGAACTGTCAGACATGGGTGGAAGCATGTAGTGTCAAAGTGTAGGATCAAATACATAAATAGACCCATGAAAATATTCATAGAATATTCTACCAGCCAAACAGTAACTAAATCTACCTCCAATGTCAGTTGACGGTTCAAAAAAAAAATCTCGAATATTTCATCTGAGAATGCTAATTAACAAATGATGGGAAAACCTTGTTCACCAGATTTACCTTCAAAGAGAAACAAACCCCCAATTAAAAAACGCCTAAACAACGTCGTTAGAAAATGAAGTTGTTGTAGCCGACTTTATATTGTGAAACAGAGTAAGTCAATTTTGTTTCATGCGGCAAAATAATGAAGATATCCCACGAGAGTTTCGCTGTTTTTTCCTGAATTCAACAAACATGTTTGCCGAACATGTATGTCGAACATTTGTTCAGTGTGGACACGGCTTGACACTATCACTGTCTGACCATATTAATAGTATATAACGACAAATTATATGTTACATAATATACAATTCATTCTGGATAATAAGCCTAGCGGTAAAACACAAATTAATTTCAATGTATTATCATGAGTCCTACGATAAAAAAAGTTTCTATAGCATATCAAAAGTTGTTTTACTTTATCGAATACCTGTCATGGAATGCCTATCCCTATAATAATGTTTCATGGAGATACAAGAATATATTTATATCAATATTCATACACTGATCAAAAACACTATGAATACTATAAGAATATTAATCATGCAACACTAAAGCAGGATTCAAAAATGCTAAAAATTTTTCACATTGTTCAGGTGGAGATGTCAATAACAAACAAATTGATTACTCTTCAACAGAGTCTCAGATATTCAATTCATTTCTGCAAAAAGGAGAGAGATTATTGATATATTTTCTGTGAATGAAATGAATTTATTTATCAATGCAATGTATTCATATTATATAGAATGATACATTTTTGGAAACTAATGTACAGAAGCTAGTTTTAATTGAAATTTTTACGAAATGAGCTTCTGAGTTTCAAACATGGAAGAATAATAATTTGATTTGATAAAATGATGTAGACTCAATTTTGAAATTTTGACAAATTACAAACTCGTATCAAACAAATACTCAAATACTGAGTAATACAGTGGTGGAATAAATTGAATTTATGGAGAGCTATGAATACTAAATATTATAAAACGGAACATGGTCCAGGAATAGGTTCATTCGTAACAATCTCCACTTGAAAATGCACATTAAATTTCTTATAATCTATTTATTAGAATTCAATTTCTTATAAACTGACATGAATATCGATTATAATAGTTCAATTTATCAGCAAGCAATAATAGAGACGAGCTGCTTGGGGGAAGGGCTCAATATTGGAGTGAATTGGTGAATATTTTGTCTAGTTTCATAAATATTGGGACTGATTTGAAGATTGAGTAGGATTTTTCTTTGCACCAAGACTTGCCTCTTGAGGTGCGATGTCGAATACACTGTCTCTTATATCCACCAGTGCAAATGTATCGATGCACGGTAGAAGGAAAATTATGCCTGTTCAGAAAACATCATCAAAAAAGTCAAAAACAAATTTCTCTCTGATATTTCATGCAATTGGTGCGGTTTTCAGGTTGGTTTTCAATGTTAAACTCCACTTGCATTATTATTTCTCAAACACTTGTAAGCGAAATGAGTACTTTGGGAAAAAAATATTTGGAGTGTTCATAATGTAGCCTACATAAATGTTAAATCCCAATTTTCATCATGAATCCAATATTTGATAGAATTAGAGTATTGATATTCCGAAGTTTTTGATCTAACAACGATAGTAATATTGGCGTACATTTGGAATAATGATGAATCTTTACATATATGTGACACATGTATGATATGCATTATAACTATCATAGTATTTTTCGTCATTAGAATTTTGGAATAAACTACTCAAACAAATACAGATATGAAGATTTTTATTAGATGTTTTGTTATTATTGGATTCCTGACAATCTGTACAGTCTTTTCCGAGAATAAGCCTGAAATCAATTTAATTTTCAACTCCTATCAGCTCATGAGTGGAAAATAGCTAATAATATTCTTCTTCAATATTTTTGGATAGTAGTTCTCATCGAATTTCCATCTAGCTGTTACCCCTGTTGTCAATGTCTGCAGTAGCAGAAGTCTTCGGGGTGATTTACAGCATTTATTTAGGATTTTCTTTAAATAATGATTATATATTCTTCTGCAGTAATTCATGTGTAGTTTGAAATATTTGATACTACTTCAATAAATATTACTTCAATACTATAAAATTTATAAATCTGAATTTTATGAATTTATAGATTTCTAAATTTTAAATTTATGAATGAATACTACAATACTAAAATAGTTGAGTATCTAAATATTAATATTGATTCGAAATATGAGGAAGAAGTTATTTTGCAACTCCATCGAAATTCAAGCATTTCACCTATTATCGTGACAATTTTTTTTTTCGAAAAGTTCTGAAAAATTACGGAAGAACAGAAAATAACGGAGTATGAGAAGAAGAAAGTGTTGAAACGATGAAGGCGATAGGTAAGAAATGATGAGAAATTGGAACGTAAACAATATGATAAGGAAACGATCAGTGGATGAAAGCTTCATGGAATGAATATCAATATCATGGAATCATATTATGGTATGGAATCCAGTGAAGAATAAAGGTGCGTACAGACTTTCGCTCTGCTCCGCAACCGAACGTCACTCCAGCAGAGCGATTGATGATCGACCGGGGAGCAAGAGTGGTTCGACCGGGGAACGCGAGAAGATCCAACATCTTCCGTAACGTTCATGATGGGTGCGACTGCAGAGCGGGGGCAGCGCGACTGCGGTACGATGAAGGAACGAGGGTGGTACGAGGGTGGAGCGTGCTCGGTGCGGGTTGGAAGCGCGTATATGTGTACGCAGCTTAAGAACGACCAATCACGAACAAGATCCAGACTGGAGCCACTCCTTCAAGATATGTCTACGCTCTCCTGATTGGACAACGATTTCAGATGTATTTCTACGTTCTCCCAGCAGATGGCAGCAAATACTGGGTAAAGTTGAACTTCTCTCTCTTACAAAGAGAAACCATAGAAAAACAAAAGCGTAACTTATGCTATGGTTTCTCTATGACTCTACCCATTCTCTGATCAATCTACAGTTTCAAATTAATTATGCCGAATTTTGATTCTCATTAAAGTCAGTTACAAATTTCAATTCACTTCCCATCAAATTTATCTATTCAATGGGACAAATCATAACCAAAACTTTTCAACTTGCCTAGAGCACGAACCTTTCTACAAAAATCCAGTTGACCAATAAAAAAGTGTTAGAAATAGGCTATGAAGACCCTTTAATAACATGCAAAACAAAACCTGTTGAACTAATTGAAATCAGTATCGACTTCAACAATGAACAATCAATGCAAATTAATTGGTTTTGTTAGGAGTGAAAATCTCCATTTTCGGAATTTAGATCTTTTCAGATGAGAGAATGAATGTATCCTGGTGGAGAAGAGGCCTTCCAGGAAAAGAGAGTTGTATGCTTTCGAGTATCTATCTCAGTGTCAACTCAAACCCTCTCTGCTTTTCTGGCGAGTTTTTTTTTTAACGTCAAGGGTACTTGAGTGAGACGGTCGACCAGCAGTGCTTTTCTTCCTCTTTTATTTTTTCATCATTATCCTATTCTTCTTCCTACTCCTTTCTTCCATTTTCTTCTTCCTCGTCATTTACTTCTCTTCCATTTATTCTTCCGAATATACTGTGTTTTCTTTCTTGTAGTACTACTCCTCTTGCCTTCTACTCCTACTATTTCATCTACTCTTCCTCCTCAGTCTGCTATTTTTCTACTTCTCCTCATTCTATATCTGCTCCTCACTGTCCTTCTGCTTATCCACCTTCTTCTGCTTCTTACTTTCTCTCTCACTCTGATTCTCTTGGTAGAGATTTGGTAGAGAGTTAGTGGGGAGGATATTTTTAATATTCTTTCCGAAGAATGGACATTGATATGTCCAAAGCTCCGCCAATTTATGTAGATGCATAACAATATAATATCTATAGTTATTATATTACAAATCACTTTTTCATATCATATACAGTTCAATAATATTATTTTCTTAGTCTATATTATGTAAATTCATCTATAATTTTGCTGTATTGTAAGCTATTGTATATAAGTGAATAAGCCAGTATATTGTAATCTACATAAATAAAGTACTCAATCAATCAATCAATCAATCAATTCTTGTTCACTCTTTTTCGGTTTCTTTCCACAACTCCTCTAACTTCTTTGTTTCTCTCATGATGGTCTCTTTCGTCGTTCACTGTTCGCCTATTCCTTATTATTATTACTTGTTCCACATCTACTTTCTTTCTCTCATCCAGCTATTATTATCTCATCTCCCTTCTCGCCTCTCTCCTCTCAATTTCTCTCCTTTGTCATTTCATCTATTTATCTATTCATTAATTTTTTATTTACACAAAAATGTGTAGAATTTTCATAGTATTCTACTTCCAGCTGTGATTTTCTTCATTGTATAGTTTCCTTCGATATTGCGTCGTCTCCTTCAATATTTTCTTGGTTTTCTCTCACATCTCTCATCATCACGCATCTCGCATATTTCCTATTCCCTCATATTTATGTACCTCATATTAAATTTCAAGCCTTTTGAATTGATGAATATTTATCGTTTGATATATGTTTGATTTGTCTACTTTTCTGTTTTAATCATTTTGAATTATTCTTGCAGTAGTAATAAACGAAATAAATGTCTAGTCCCCTAATTCATGTTTTTCCTTTTTTTTATGCATGCCTTTTCTCTTTCCTTCTCATGTTTCCCAATAATTTCTTCAGTTCTCCTTCCTGTTTCTTATCTTCTTCTCTGCCTTCGTCTCTCTTTAGTGTTGCACATTTTCAAGTTGATTCTGCTAACATTGTTTCCTCTTTTCTTGTGCTTCTTCTTATTCTTATACTCCACCCTCACTCTATTTTACTTTTTATCCTCAACCTTACTAAACCTCAATCTCATCTTCTCCTTTCTTTTTCCCATTTTCATCCACCATCTGAAATTCATCTTTTTTCTCTCTGCCTTCTTCTCTCTTTCGTGTTGCACCTTTTCAAATTGATGCTGCTAACACTGTTTCCTCGTTTCTTGCCCTTCTTCATATTCTTGTTCCTCTCCCTAACTCACTTTCTCCTTCTTATTCATTCTCATCTCACTTACCTCATTCTCATTTTCTCCTTTCTTTCTCTCGTTGACCACGCCATATTTATTCACCATCCACTCAGTTTTCTTCTCCGTCCCCATCTCCTACGTCGTCAATTTCTCTTTCTTCCAATCTTTTCTCTCTTTGTCTCTCACTCTCTTGCCACATTTCCCTCCTCCTCTTCACAATCAGTTTCACCACTCGCCACTTCAGTTCTCTCTTTTTCCCACCATTCTTCCTTCCAATCTCTCACCCCACCACCACACCTTCCCCTCTCATCACTCCCCACCCATTCCCTCCACTCCACTTTCGATTCTTTCCACTTCTCGGCCCGTTTTTCCTCATTGCCCCCAATTACAGCGTATCATGGAATGATAAAATCAGACTTCTCATTTCGCTCGGATGGAGGTACAAGTCGATTTTCCTGGCCAGTTATTCAACAAAATTCACTTAAAACTGTCAGCACTCCCCATATAAAACATCAATGCTTCCCACTCAATTAATACTGACAGTTCAGAGTGAATCTCACAACATAAACTCCACCGGTCACTTCGAGAGCGAGTTCCCGAAATCGCTTCGAGTTGATTGAACTGAATAAAACCTCGATTTTATATCAAGACTCTTGAAATTTGTGAGGAATGCAAATGTTCACTGTTCGCTTCGATCAAAATTCGGGAGTAAGACTAGTTGCTATAGGTAGTAGCACACACACTTCACGGGCAGGTACTCAATTTTGTGCAACATATTATCGGAATACATTGGACTATACATACAGGAGTTATGTGAGGTAAAATTCATAAGTGTTCTACAAGAAATCAGGCACCTCATTAATAGCTCACTTTCCAATTTCAGTCATATGAAGCTGCGTCCAAGATTTTCCGACATTAATTTTATATACCATCATTATTCCAATTACGTTCCAATTACAGTCATATGAAGCTGTGTCCAAGATTTTCCGACAAGAATTTTATTTACCATCATTATTCAAGGCTATTTAAGATTCTATTATCAAGATAGTAATTCCATCAAGATTTATTTGGTAGAAAGACTATGATTCAAGAGAATACCCGTTAAATCTCACTCCATTTGCAATCAATACAATAACATTTCGTTTGTTTAAAGCTTATTTACTGTATTCGAATAAGCCCCTCAAGGAATTATGACGTGGAACGAGGAATATGGATAAATGTTGGAGAAATACGAGCTCTCTGCGTATGACCATGGATAACTAATATCCTTACCTATGGTCAAGTTCAAACTCTTCAACATATAACAAATGAGTGTCCAATGTACAGATTTCCAACAGGAGCTGCGGGCCTCCTCACTCTCACCAGAGAAGCTATAGAGTGGCTGAGTGACCTGGAGGTTGACATTTGAAAATATGGAGATTGATTTTCTGTGTAGGGTTCTTGAACCCAATAACTATTTTTTCTATGTTTTACATTTTGACAGAGCCATTTGACTGGCAAGCATGACATTCACATAATATTGTTTCATTTTATTATTATTATGACAGCACTTCATACAGTGTAAATATAGTATATTTCGCACCTAGAGCAGAAAATGAGATTTTTCCAGCTCGAAATCGGTTTTCAAGTCCGAGGCCGTAGTTCGAGGACTAGAAAAGATTGAGAGCTGGAAAAACATTTTTGCCCGTGGTGCGAACGATATTTTCCGCCACACTACAGGTATTGCTGACAAAATAAATAAAGAATACAAAATAAAGAATACTCGTTAAGCTATCGTACCTATCTCTTGATTTTAGTGGTAGAAGATTTGCAGTCAGGATTTCAGATTCTTTTAAAATTTCACTTCGAATACCACAGTAATCTTCAAGCATTTTTGAAAATTCGGAATGCACTAATCAACAATAAATAATTGAATAAAACTGGTTGCGAAGCGAATTAGTTTGATTCGAAACTGGAACTGAAATCATGGCGACTTCAGCTGATGATGAAAGTGGACACTCGCCCGATCTAGCGGATGACTTATTAACTACTTCCATGAGCGGCTGGAAAGAGACAACTTTCTGGCCTAGAACGGAAAAGAAACCCTTTTCTGACGTCGTCTGCAAACAAGGTCTTTCAGATCTACGTAGGGACTGGAAAACAGCTGCTTTCTGTGCCGTGTGGCGAAAATATTATTTATGATCGTTTTCTTCCCTCACGCCATTCGCATATATATTGTCCCTATTGTCCCTGTCTTAACATGCTCCCATATCGTAACATACACAGATAAAGAGCTCTAATCTGATCCAATCTAACCTTAGCTCACGAATATCTCATAGAATTCAACAATCAGTATACATTTATTCAGGTTGAACTGAGTATCCATTTCAAAATTATTGTACCTTGGTGAAATTACTGGAAATGCAATCTTTACTTATTGGTAGTGGGCCTTTAGACTATAATAATATTCTCAGGAGTGATGGAGAGGATATCAGTATCAAAATACATTATTTAAGCAAAGTTAATGCAAATGCAGAGTGACCTGGCTGGCTCAGACGAATAGAGTCATGATGTAATCAGAATGTAATTCTAAGAACTTGAATAAGCTATGAATAATCAACTGAAATCAAGGGTTGCTGCTCCATTTATTCAGAATTTCTGATCAGAAGCACTCAAGCGAAGTGAAACTCACCGGTTATATAAGTTACTTCAGATATTCACATCCAAAAACCCAACATGAAAGCGGTCTTTAAGAGTATCTTAAGACACTCAGAAGACTTGAGATATGGATGATAACTGGAGTATTAATTTAGGGACTTGAGAAATAGAATCCCTGGAGAGAAGGTGAGCTACATCTTGCTTTTAAATATTAGTGACTGTTATTAAGGCGCTCCGTAAAATACCAGGAAGAACCCAGTCATTCCTGTCTCAAAGAGCAACAATATTTAATTATCAACTAAACGAACTTCCCGGCTTGTAATCCCTTTGTGCTTTCAACGGGCCAAATTCAATTATTTCGCACTGTTATGAATAAAACACCGGATTTTCGCTTGCCTTCACCATTCATTAGGCTCTGATGAGCATTATTGCAAAAATGTATTTATGAGGGAATTTCAATTTGGAGAATAGGATTATTTCAATTTAATGCTTGGACGTGTAATATTCTATGGCAGCATGAGTTGAGGATTTGAATTTGATTTGATTCAAATATTCTTCTTCTATTAGTGCGTCTCCTATCGGAGGTTCGCTATCAGCACAGCAAACCGGATCTTATTCACTGCCGCTCGAAACAAGTCTTTGCTGCTGCAGTCAAACTAATCCCTCAAATTTTTAAGCCAGGAAACACGTCGCCTTCCAACACTCCTTTTTCCGCTGATTTTTCCTTGAACTATATTCTGCAGGGTTATATATTTGTGGCTTCTCATTAGATGTCCAAGATACAGGAGTTTTCTCTTTTTTATGGTGTAAACAATTTCACATTGTTTCTTCATTTTCCCTAGGACTTCCATGTTGGTGACTCTATCCGTCCACGGTATCCGCCACATCCTACGGTAGCACCACATCTCAAAGGCTTCCAACTTATTCATATGGCTCTTTTTGAGGGTCCATGATACCATCCCATACAAGAGAGTGGAAAACACGTAACAGCGTAACATCCTCATTTTCAATACTATATTTATGTCCCGGCTCGTGAACAATTTTTTCATTCTTACAAATGTTTTTGAATTGATTCAAATAGCTCGATTCAATTATTGTTGTATATTTCAGAAAATTTTAAATTATGTAAGTCAATTTTATAGGTTACAAATGTTATGCGCTAATAATTTGATGAATTGTAGGAGGAAAATAGTTGTTATCTCAAAGTTTGTAGCATTGGTAGCATTTGTAGCATTTCATAGAGAAATTTACAGTATTTGAATAAATATCTATCTATAAAATAACTGTATTTTGTTATTTCTGCAGAGTATCTGCATCTAGATCCTTTTCAATTAAACAGCATATTTCATATTAATTTAATATTTCATTGTTCTGCAGAGTATCTGCATCTAGATCCTTTTCAATTAAACAGACTACTAACTCTTTATTAATCATGATTGAGTTTGATGTTCAATATAATATTCATTGCTATTATTCAATACATCGACACTGATATTCTTGATATTCAATGTCAGTGTCAAATATTTTTATGTAATCAAAGTATTATCAGTCAAAGAATATATTTCCATTACGTGTGTTGGTCCATAGAGAAAAAACAGCATGAGAATCCCACCGTTTATGTTTCAAATTAACTATGCTTCACTACTAACTCAAGTTGATAGTCCTTAAAGTTCTTTCTCATAAAGCTATATGACGCTGCCAATCTCTCATATTTGTCTTAGCTATTATTCTATTTCGAATTAATGATAGTGAGCATCTTGCAAATTATTTTTTCCTACAGATACCTTGAAAAGTGACCATTTCTGCACTGATTGCAGGCCGCAAAGAATCATTTTTCTGCACTAGTGCGCAAAGTGAGCACTTGCGTACTCCAGATTTGCAACATGGCAACGCAAAATACTTAGTAGGTTATATGGAGCAACAGTGCAGCAAAATCAAAATGAAGTTGGTAACAGTGACTGCTGTGGCTGCTATAGTGAGCAGAGCTGCAACGAAGCACAACGCGCTAATTATTATTCATTATATATTATAACCAAGGACAACGAGGACTTTCAGATTTTAGGATTAAGGTTTTTATCAATAATAAAATTACACAGAAAAACATTTGATGGATTTCAGGCAATTTTACCCATAATTACCCACTTTTCATATTCAATGGTAACTGTAGGAAAAACTTAATGTGAAATACGTGCGCAAAGTTCCTCTGCTGCACTCAAGAAACCATTCCGCCCTCGCCTGCGGCTCGGGCGTAAACGTTTCTTTCGGTGCAGCAAACTGACACTTTGCGCACTAGTTGCACAAATAACTATTTTCCCACAGATACCTTGAAAAGTGACCATTTCTGCACTGATTGCAGGCCGCAAAGAATCATTTTTCCGCACTAGTGCGCAAAGTGAGCACTTTGCGTACTCCAGATTTGCAGCATGACAACGCAAAATAGTTAGTAAGTTATATGGAGCACCAGTGCAGCAAAATAAAAATTAAGTTGGTAACTGCACTCATAGTGAGGCCCACGTTATAATGGCAGTGGAGAACAGCGTTGCCTTGCCATTATGTGCCTTGATTATAGTCATTTCAATGCTTACATAACATAAACCCCCTTCATGCAGTCAGATAAATTTTTAATTGAATTACTAATCATTATAATTCAATTATTACTATTCAATTTTAAATAAATTGAGGTTTTTATTAATAATAAAATTACACAGAAAAACATTTGATTGATTTCAGGGAATTTTACCCATAATTACCCACTTTTCATATTCAATGGTAACTGTAGGAAAAATTTAATGTGAAATACGTGCGGAAAGTTCGTTTGCTGCACTCAAGAAACCATTCCGTTTCTTTAAACGTTTCTTTCGGTGCAGCAAACTGTTACTTTGCGCACTAGTTGCACAAATAACTATTATCTTCTTGAAATTGTCTCTTTTCTGTTAAGGGCTACTTGTAATATAAATAGAAATAAAAATCTCAGTACCCTTTTTTGAATTATTTTATCACAACATGTTTCAACATTCATGCAATTTTCAAGTGATTTCAATCTTTCTGATTTTGATCTCATAAATCACTTGAAAATGGCATCAATGTTGAAACATGTTGTGATAAATTAATTCAAAAAAGGGTACAGAAATTTTTATTTCTATATATCTTCTTAGAATGTATGAATTTAGGGCTATTTTCTTGCATTTAGGAAATTGAATTATAGTACCCTGATATCAATTAAGTACTAAATTGATATAAAATTAATTAATAGCTACTAGTTTCGGTGATCACACCATCATCAGGTTATAAAAATACATTTCAAATAAATGTTTACTAATAGTGATCACAGGAACTAGTAGTTATAATTTGTATTATTTTATTAATTTCAAAGGGTAGCCAACTATAATTAACTTGTATAAAAAATATTGTTATCTCATAGTGTAGCTATTTTTGAATCTATTACTATTATAGCATCAGAGATGCTATAAGTATCAAGTATTATAGTAGTTTAATTCGCAATGGCTTAGCTATTATTACTGGATGTTGGATTTATTATGAAACTTATTGTTTACAATGAATTTGTATAGTTCATATCATACTATGTTCAAATTATTATTGAATTATTTAGTGACAGATACACAACACATATTAAGCTCATGTGTCTCAAATGTCTTCATATGCACTATTATATTTTCAATTTATTTGTGTTATTCTTGTAAATATATTAGAATATTACTTATGATTCAACAGTTTTAATCAAAGCCTCACTAATGATAGATGAACAATTGAGTTTATTCACCTTTGTAATGATGACAATCAACTATAGTGAGGTCCACGTTATAATGGCAGTGTTTGATTAGCAATAGTATTTCCATCCTTGTCTATCGTTCAACAAAGCGGATAGCGCTATCTCTTCCTCGCTTTGCTCTGTTGCCAAATCGTCTTTTAGCAATGTAGAATTGATAATTAATTAACAAGATATTTCATTTTGATTATGAAAATTCATTATGAAATTATTGAAAAATATAATTTATTTCTCAATAATATATAATTGACTATTTAAAACGAGAATGGAATGTTGATATTACATCAATAAACCTGTATCAGCTACAGTCTATAGAAGGCATTGACAAGAAAGAGGATCGGCAACGTTTTTTCCTATCTTTCTCCACTGCCATTATAACGTGGACCTCACCATATCAATCCGTGTTACAATTGGGAGCTCTCTATCTATCTCCTGTCTAAGCGATGCATTGTGTGTTGTGAAAACTACCCAATCACCTGACATCCCCGTCACAGAAGAGTGGGTCACACCCCTGACCCAAGAGAGTCAAACAGTGTGACCCTAGGGGTCACAAGGTCACCGTACGTCAACAGTATCGATCTCCAGTTAGCGACACTCACATTTCTCTGATTAGGTAAAACCGTTCATTGTTTGTTTATCGTCATCGAACCTGAATTCCGTTGTTGTCTAACCTTGATTTGAATAATGGAGACTACTACCACTTCAGATCTACCACCAGTTGAACGTACGTTTAAACTGATCTAATGTAGGTAGTAACTGTTCAACTGTTTAAATGTTCAACTGTTTAGCTGTTTAACTGTTTAACTTTTAACTGTTTAATCGTTTAACTCTTTAACTGTTCAACTGTTCAACTATTTAACTGTTTAACTGTGATTTTATGCCACGAGAACTTTTGATAAGGTGTTTAATATCAGCGATTAATCATGGTGGAATTTCATAGACCAGGCTTTAGTTTACAAACTTTCAAAACAGTCGACTAAAAAGAACTTATAGAGGCGTATGGATCACGCTATTTTATATATTGTCATGTTTCAATATTGAGCTGTTAGAGACGTTACATGAAGATTTGCTTGAATTGTTTCAAGTGAGCACAGAAAGAATGAGAATTATATGAGAATCATAGGAATATTTCATTAAAAATGAAAACATCACGAGAGAAGTGTAGAGAATGATTCGAGAATGACAATAGTGTTGGGGCACTGATTGTCGAAATTACTGTTATTATAGTGGCTAAGAAGGCAAAATATCAACGACACTTCAACCACCTAGCACCAAAACTCCACAATTTACTTCCTGTACACATTAAGATAATAGAAAACTCAAGAAAATTTAATTTCGAACAATATGTGAGCTCACTTACCCAATTTATTTGCACCCCCACTCTAAATTTGATTGTATTACTACTACACCTGCTCTAGAACATGGGTTTCCCATAGGTGAGTAGGTTAATTTCCGAAAAAAAATTATTTATATTTGTAGTAAATTTCATATCTTGCATTTTTGAATATTATGTACATTTTATTGATAAGATTATTTATTTGTATATTAATGGGAATAAAATTCATTTGTATTTATTATCATTTGTATAGAAACTACAGTGGCAAGTAATCGAGGATGGGTTTATTGGAAAGAATTATAAGCAGTCCACCAATATTCATCAACGATCCGACTAGACACCGTATTTGTTTCAATCAATTCATTCAAGAATGTAGTAGAAATTTCACCAATGATGATTGTTGGTTATGAATATTTCTATTGATAGGATAATGTTATGGTCATTAGACATCTCCTGTTAATGGACTCCAGAATAATTCTAAATATTAAAATATTCCAATAAATGAATATATTTTCTAAAATATTTCTAATATTCAGAAATATTTTAATTATTAGATTGTACTTGCTCATTCATGTAGATTACAGAATATTTCTGGAGAGATAGTACTGAAGATAACCGAAATAGAACAATTATTGAAGAATTGCGCGATAAAGGTAAAGTAGAATAAATCGTTCTAGGATTCTTGATGGAGAAATGAAGAAAGAAATGGAATAGGGAAGAGAATGTTGGAGGGAGTATATCAAGCGACTTTCAATCCTTGAAAGCTTCCGACACCAAACATGTTAGCTGGCTTCACTCTAAAACAAAGCCAAACATCTCCTAACGTTTGCACAGTTCTGGATCTTTCCTTTTCTCCTTCAATCTCACTCTGTAGAGATTTCTACTCCTTCCTCTTCTCCTACAACGAAAATCCTTGGAATAATTTCCACCTAGATTTCAAAACCAGAAATCTGATTTTCCATTCTTATAGACCTGAATTATAGACGAATCAACTGCAAGATATTACAGTGTATAATCATAGAGAAAAAAAATAGCATAAAGTAGATATCCCATGGTAAAGGGCGTTTAAGTGTTACTGTTATCTCAAGCTGATTACTGCGATTAGTACTGTTTTGTTGGGGTGAGGAGGTATGAACGGCACAATATGAGAGACTACCAGCGTCACACATCATCACGAGAAAGATCTACGTGGACTATCGACTTGAGATAACAATAAAAACTGTGACATAAACGTCCGTTTCTCAAATTTTATACATGTATATGTATAAAATATATTCATATGTATATGTATAATATATATTTTATACATGTTTCTCAAATTTTATACATGGTATATCTACTTATGATATTTTTTCTCTGTGGTATAATCCTCTGATATTATAAATCCTTTTTGCAAAGACAAGCAAAATATAGTCTTCCTATCCTTTCTGCTCATTTCTCTACATTTATCCGATGTTTATTTTTTATGTCTGTTTATTTTTCACATTCACACTGTCCATCAAATATCAAGTATTCATAGTTTTTCGTGAATATATATTCACGACAAGAGAAACATTATTACTAATTTCTATACGAACCAGTATTTAGACACTCAAGTCATTTAAATTGGTGAAACATCAGTTTATTTTCTGAAATAAAAAACTTTCAATGATTTTCTGTGTACAGACGCCAGAAAAATGATAACGTGATTTAAATTTTCGATGATTATTTCGTGATTAACTTTGATTCAATATTTATTTGAGTATCTTTGAAGACTGTTTTGGGGGCAGAAAAATACATATTGCCGGTTGCACAACAGCCGGTTTAATTTTAACAGTGATTAATTCCACGAGAACCAATCAAAGAAGCCGTCTTTTGAGAAACGCCTTTTCTGATTGGTTCTCGTGAAATTAATCACCGTTAAAATTTAACCGGTTGTTGTGCGACCTATTGGGCCACAAGATTGGACTACAAGATTAACGTAGAAATAATAGTGTTTCACGGGTCTTCTATGTAGAAAGAATAGCGTGTCTTTCTTGAATGCAGCCTCAACCTGAGACTAACCCAGACGATGGCATGCTTCTAATCAGATGCCAGTTTGATTTCAATTGTATGAGATGGAGGCTGACACACAAAGGCAACGGTGACTGACGTCTCGCCGCTCTCACCTCATTGCTGATGCTGATCAATGCTTCTCATTCTACTGATGCTGATACTGATGCTGCTGATTCTAATGCTGCTGACTGATGATGCTGGTTCTAATGCTGCTGATTCTACTGATAGTGATTCTAATGCTGCTGACTGATGATGCTGATTCTACTGATGCTGATTCAACTGATGCTGATTCTACTGATGCTGCTGATTCAACTGATGCTGATTCTGTTGATTACTTTGCTCAGCATCAGCCCAATTGGAGCTGATCCGAAACCACAAGAAAGCCCGTCGTTCCGATATACGGGGATGCCGGTTAATTACAGTCTGGGATGTGTGTGAATGTGTAAGACAAAGTTAAATTTCAGAAGAGAAAGGAGTTAGAACGTGAGAGAGGAAGGGGATGTGAGTGAAACATAGAGAGAGAGAGAGCTATAGAAAGTAGGTTGATAAGTGACAATGAGAGATAGAAAATAGAAGATAGAATGCTGACAATGAGATAGAAAGTGAGAGATACAATGATGACAAGGGGATAAAAAAGAGGTGTAATGATCACAATGAGATAGAAAATAAGAGCTAGAATTATGACAATGAGATAGGAAATAAGAGATACAAATGATGGCGATGAAATCGGAAGTAAGAGATAGAATAATGACCGATGAGATAGAATGATGAAAATGAGATAGAAAGCAAAAATGAGAGAGATAGACGCTGAGAATGTTTGAGAGAGAGCATAAATCAACTTCATTTCATCTTCAAATCAGAGTCAAACTCATAAGAATTGAGCTAGCTCTAAATTAATATGAAATGATCATATTTTATGAATAATCGTAATAGTATGATGCAGTTGGCAGATAAGTTTAAGATGGTGACAATTTAATTGTAATAGTATGATGCAGTTGACAGATAAGTTTAAAATGGTGACAATTTCGTGAGCAAATATTGAGATAATAATAAATAATAATGATAATACCCTAACACTTTTTTTGGTCATGTTATCAAAATTTGAGCCAAGCCACAAATGAATAAATAATATTTGTAATTTATTGTAACTATTGTATTTATTATACTCGTAACCCTCAATATAATTATCACATTGTGAATATAAATTAAATGATCAAGCTCAATTTTCGCTAATAAATGACAGATTAATGTACGCCAATATTATTATTCGTTAATGCGATCTAAAAGTTCATAAATATGTTTATTTTGCCATTTTCCTTTCAATGATCTTCTTCTCTCATTTGTGATGCTGTTCTCAGAAAAAGAACATATCATTCATAAGAAGTTATTGATTCCATATCACTCTGAATTTTCTAAATCTAGCATGAATCATAATATGTATGTGTCCTAATTTGAAATTATTGTTAAAATGCATCAACATACAACCTTTCTTGAACGATTACCCTAATATGAATATGTTTTCTGATATTGGTATTCACTCATTGAATTCAACAATCTATATAGAATAACAAGATTGTCAAGTCACTGTGAAAACTCATTTAATTTCCATTTTCATTCTCCAACCTTTTTCAGCTTTGTTCCAAATAAATTATTCACACTTGTAAGTTATTGTTGGAGCTTATCACCAGTCCTGGTGGGCAGGCAATCAAGCCAAGATTAATTTCTCCGCAATCAAAAAGCTGGAACAAAGGTTGGCTACTTTCTTTCAATGGAAAATAAAACGCTAGTCTGAGAAACATTTTCATTCAGTGCTTCCTGAAGCCCGCCTGCTGCTAAACAATGGAACGGATCTTTCCTTACAAAAGGGTGGTAGAGTAAGTAGCAGCTCCCTATTCTTAAAACTATTCATATTCAAATTGGAGGCGATTTGAATCATAAAAGAATCACGGGAAGTAAAAGTTAATTTGATTAACTTTGGGGATGGAATTTGTTGATAAAGATATTTTTTTCGGAGTTTATGAAGTTGAAATCATGCGAAAAATGGATGTTTACCTGGTCCTTTTGCTCCTCCTGAGACTAGGCGACCCAGTCGGAATATAACAGCTCTCTCATATTCTTGGACAACCTGGAAAAAATCGAAATATATTATATCAATTTTACAATATAATCAATCGATTTATCAAAAATAGAGAAAAATTAAAAATTTCAAGATTATTCGAAAATGTATTTTTATCATAAGAACGACAACAATATACCGTAAACATAGTTTGTGAGGTGCTAGTAGTCAGAAATTGAAAAACGTGAATCAAAGTCTCAATATTGATTAAAAATCAACTTGAGTTGGTTGTTGATGCATTAGATTTGGTTCAATCTGTATTGAATTAATGCAAGTCAAGACATAACAATTTATCGTGTTCTTAACATAAGTTATCAATAGTATTCTGCAATAAGTTGATAAGCCCTTTGATCTTACAAGACCAAATGGAGTATTTTGGAGGGTGATTGGTTGAAAATCGTTATAATTTTTTCTGTTGAATGATATTCATTAAAAATTTCCAAAAATAAAAAAGTTATTCATAGAATCCTATCCCAGCTAGTTATAGAAGATGGTTTTTTAATTATTCAGTATACTTCAAATAGAAAAGTACTATCTAGTAAAAAAGTCTTATCAAGTAAAAGTTCATCAGGTAAAAGCTTATCTAGTGTTTTCAAGTGAGAAAACATAATTCCAATAATGTTGATCATTATCACAATCTAGATCTTGCACAACTGTCCGACATTTTGAAATAAAAGTCATACGATAATAAAAATAGTAAATGGACTATTTAATTATTCAGTTCCACTGCATTGTATGTTATTTTTGGACTTTTCAGGGACTCTAATTATTTAAACAAAACATTGTGTGACTCCCATTACGCCCTAGAGGATATAACATGCATCTAATGCGTCATAATGAATAAGGTCAGGTATTTAAGGTACTGAATGATATCGGATCATAATAATTATGTAGTTATTATCTAAACTTGGAAAATTGAAGTCTCTCCTCTCATGGGAGGGACCGTTAGGCCTATATTTTTTCATTTTTAGTATAATCATTAATTTACTTCTCATCAACTTAATCGAATAGAATTTTCATATCATGAAACGTTCTATTTTTTACTTGTATAATCAAGTATACAAGTATGAAAGTATACAAGTTAACTTGTATAATAAATTTTGAGTCAATGTCAATATCAATACTGGAATGATAAAGATAGAGACTCGATGAAAAGAATAACAAAGATATTGAGAATATTCTCTAAATTGAATTAGGAACTATGAGATGAAAAACATGAAATCAGCTATTAGCTGTCAGAAGAGTGGGAGGGGAGATATATTGATAACGTCCGTTTGAATTCAAGGCTTGCTATTGGACGAGTGGGCGTGGCTCCACCATCCACCAATCAGAGAGAGCTTAAACATTATCCAGTGCATTTTGACAAAATAGCATTTGAGTGAAAGCTACAAACGTTACCACGACGCAATACTTCATTACATCAAATGATTCTGTTAAAGTAGCCTATGAATGATTATTCATATCTCAGTATTTTGTCTAATAACATTTTATTCGTGAAATCGGAACAAAACAGAAGCAACGGGATAATAAGTCAATATGTTGTTTAATAAAGCCTGACTTTTTGGAACAACATACTACTGTGGGCCTATTTAGAATTATTACATAGTCTCATTGATTATTCTAATGATACTAACAATATACAATTTTTATTTCACTATCTCAAACAGGTCTTGTACCTCGAGATGCAAATGCACGATTGGCATTTCATTTTATTTTGTAATAGTATTTTCCCATGTTGTCGAATTTGTATTGCTTTTATTATGTATATTTCTAAGTTGCTGTAATTTTTTATTTCTGCCAATAAAACAATTTGATTTGATTTACAATCTACTTGGTCAATCTTGAGTCGTTCACACCAAGGCGAGATATCCGTGTGATAATAGCCTTCTACTTTACGTCGTTATCACAAATTACAAAATGATGTATTCATTGTGGAAGTGATGGGGCGAGACCATTTTCAAAAATGAGTGGAATTTTAATTGGATTCGATTATACATTGACATCAGGGCCTACATCTATCTTATTTGTTATTGTCTGTATTATGGGCATAAACCTAAATACATTATTCGAACATAAATTTTGTACCATGCTCTTCAAATCCAAATTCAAGCTGGAATCACACCTGGAGCAGAGCCCAAACTAAGTATTCATCATGTTCCTACAAAGAGCAATCGATACAATACTCTACATAATAGACACCTTGCTCTATACTGAAATCTCTCTCTCTTTCTCTTGCTCTGTGATTGGTCCACGGTCCTGACGTTGGAGGGGAGAGACAGAGAAAAAAGGGGAGAGAGACAGAAGTGAAGAGTGGATAAAAGAGAGAAAGAGTGGATGATAGAGGAGAAAGGATAAGAGAAGAAAATAGAGGATAGTGGAGGTGCTGGAAAAGATAGAGAGGAAAGGAATGGATAAGGTAGGGAAAATTGGATAATAGAGGAGAATGTATAAGAGACGAAAAGGGAGGGAGAAAGAATAGAGAGGTCTCTCTCTTTCTCTTGCAGTGTGATTGGTCCTCCGTTCTGATGTTGGAGGGAAGAGACAGAGAAAAAAAGGAAAGAGAGACAGAAGTAAAAAGTTGATTAGGGAGAAAAAGAGTGGATGATAGAGGAAAAAAGGAGAATAGAGGATGTGGATGTGGAAATGATAGAGAGTCGAAGAATGAATAAGAGAGGGAAAGTGGATAATAGACGAAAATTTATACGAAACGGAAAGGGAGGGAGAAATGAGAGAGAGGAAAATAAAGGATAAGAGAGGAGTGTAGAGAAAGAGAGAGGATAAAAGAGGGAAAGAAAGTAGAGAAAACCAGGGACCTTCGACTCCCAGGAGGGTTGTCGCGATGCGGTTAGCGTTAAAAATTTCACACCGCGCACACGACTAAATGGAGTATCACGACCACAATGCACTTCGACACTGACGTTTCCAAATTGAATATTTCAAGATTATCCACCTGCCAGCCACACTGAAGCCAGATGTTGGTTACAGCACAGTTGGAGCAACATGCAGTTGTTAAAATATGTGAAATATACAGATCAACCTACATTCTAGGCCTACCATTATTGACAGAGAAAATATAGGACAATAACAGGTTACGCAGTTCGCATACACAACTCACTAGATCCTGAATAAAGAATAGATTGAGAGCCAAAGCAGTATGGTGCAGTATAGATCTACAGCAACCCGCAGTTTTCAACAATATTATACACATATAGGCCTAGCTCAAAGGAAAAATATAGCTCAAATATCATTACACTCGAACGAAGCAATGTGAACTGTATCAAACGTCATACATAACAGAACAAGCACTCATACTTCACTGGAACTTAAATGAAGTACGAGTAAAACGCTTGAATGAAGAATGAAGTGATCTCATATTTTATGAATGAATGATTGAGTGCAACATAGTAACATATAGTGTAAAACGCATCAGTATATCCTTCGAATCTACAAGTAGCATCGAATACAGAATCAAATGGCACTCAAAAAATGAATGAACAATGGGAAGTCAATTTTCACAAATTCATAGTTGGTGGGGTACAAGATGGAAGTTCAAATTCTAGTGAATTCATATTATGTACGATTCATTGATCGTATGTTGTGAAATTGAAGAGACTTGAGATGTTGTCAAAAAATCCACTTTTATTTAAAAAAAAAAATTATTTCACAGGAGCATGCTTTATTATTTATGTATTGACATGTTGTATGTTGTATATTGTCCAATACAACGATTTTTGGGTATATTTTGATTTGTGTTATAAGTTTTATTATCCTTGCAAGATGGAAGTACGGTATATGTGTATGATATATTTTTCATGGTAAACATTACTGGAGTGCAATGCTGGAGTGAGTCATGGCTATACAGTGATTCAAGTCAACTAGAGTATCCAATCAAGTACAGTAGTTGTAATAATGAAAATGGGTATTCCCTCATTGGTTGATGGAGCATATTAGCTCATTGAAAAATGATTTCAAAAGTTTCAATCAGAAGTCATTCAAGTGGAAGCAATTCAATTGTTATGAAATCCTACACAGAGATGATTTTTCATTTCTCAGAAAACATTCAGCTTTTCCCCTGGCAGAACCGGAACAAATCGAATCAAATTGAAAAATTATCGGGAAAATCAATTCCAGGGAGCTCTTTTCAATCAAGTAACGCTCTCAATCCGTTTCATTCCTTCAATTTTCCCCCTTTGTTGATTCTGTGAGTCATCATTTACGCAATTCCTTTCCCTTATACACCATAATACACTGAAATGTTCCATTATAAATGCGTTCATATCATCATAAATGTTTTTTCAACATCATTGAATTACAGTAATAGCGTCAGAATATTCCAGTAGCTCACCTTAGGATAATATAAAGAAGAGCTCTATGATAATCATACACAGAATCAGATAGCTTTGAGTTGCTCAAATGTGAAAGTCCTTGATGAAAATACTAAAATACTACCAGATTATAGGTGAGATACTCAACAATCGTCACTTTTATTCAAAACACACACACACACACACACACACACACACATACACACACACACACACACACACACACACACACACACACACACACACACACACACACACACACACACACACACACACACACACACACACACACACACACACACACACACACACACACACACACCACACACACACACACATACAGACCAATACCCAAAAACCACTTTTTTGGACCCAGGAGACCTTGAAACGTATAGGAATTTAGAAATTGGGGTACCTTAATTTTTTCCGGAAAGCAATACTTTCCTTACCTATGGTAATAGAGCAATGAAAGTAAAAATTTATTCATATTATACTGAATGTAAAAGACTGGTGTAATAACCGAAACCGGTCTTTCTAAGTATCAATAAATCTGTGGTTTTTTGACAATTTCTTAGTCTTTTTCATTCAATATGAATAATTACCACAATATCAACTTCTCAACTACACAAAAAGTAATACATATACTCTGAGAACTGTTATTGAGCGATGAAAAGATAGGGGAATACTTCAACATTTCCACAACAAAATGTGAAAGTATAGAATTCTATTAAGTCAAATGAAAAAATGTAATAATATTGTAACAACGAGAAAACATCTCACAAAGCCGAAAAATTTTATTGACGTCTTTCATACAGTTTGAATTCAATTTTATATCAAATTTCAAGATTTTTCAATCGATAACTGACCTTGAAACAGACGAAGAGCGAGAATGGCAGTGTGCAGACGACCAGCAGCCAGGACAGGCCTGTCAAGATTGTGCCACATAAGCCTGAGTCGCCACCATCCGACTCATCTGCTGGAAAACAGAAAGAAAATTGTTAGAATACCCATGCCAAATATCATATCATCCTTGAAAACCTACAAAAAGTTGTGAATAATTGTGGGTCGGTTTCATAAAGATACGCTATGTAATTGAATCAAAAAATATAAATTTTCAAAATGAGTCAGTGAATTCCTGATCCTGATTTGTGGAGATTGAAGTACAAAACAAGGACAATAATTACTTTGTTAATTGGTGATCAACTAATAATGTATTGTACACATTTTCATGGTAAAACTCAATGGGAGCAAATGATGATCATTCAAAAATCGATCATCAGATTTATCATATCAGATTATCCAGCAATTATCATACCAGGACACACAAAAGGAGAATCCAACCTTATTATTATTTCGTGTAACAGAACTAGTAAATATGGATTTCATAATTGTATCCAATGTTTATGAACGAAAGTTATAAAGAATAATTCCAAAATCCCATTACAACAATGAATACATACATACTCTTGCGATCATAGAGATTTGAGTAATGACATTTACCATATAATAATGTTTTTCAAGAAATCACTTCACTTATATGGGCTACTTATGTTCGAATTAATAAAATAAATATAAAACCTTCCAGTAGGCCTACGCTTTATTAAAAATATAAACACAGTCACCAGTAAGCTACCAACCAAATTTTGGAAATTTTTTTTTGGAAATTGTTAGTGGGAATGGATGGATTAATGATGAAATTAAACTATGTTAATATTTGAAGAATGGCTAGATTTCCATTTAAAATGTAATTTTCCATTCTTCAAATATTAACATAGTTTAATTTCATCATTAATCCATCCATTCCCACTAACAATTTCCAATCTCCTTTCCCTTTACAATCCCAACACATAACCTAAAATTGAATTTCCTGTTCCTCCAACAACAACAAACTTATTAGTTCAGCTGAAGATGTGGTAGGTTTCACCATGAAACCTGGTACTGAATTATGAATTAATTTTCGAATAAATAAAAGTGGTATTGACAATATCAAGTCTTATTCTTTCAATTATGGAGAAATACCACAACATCTCATACCATACAATCAAATTATTAAAATCAAATTCGCAATTAACGCAAACAACTTGCTATAAAATTTGCTTTGAAATCCTTTGAAACATTGAAAGTTAAACTGTACCATGATCATTGATGAGATATTCAATAACACTTCAAAAACAATCAAATTTAATAACAACATAGCAAATTGGAATAGATTGATTTCGCAAAAAATATGTCAGATTAGTACAGTACTGTATGTATATCACACCGTGATTTGAGCGCGATTTCGAATATATATGATCTACTCACAATAGATATGAGAAGATTAAAGTTTACCAAGCCGTGATTTGATCGAGTTTATAAGCAGCATTTCATCTAAAATATCAATGAAAATGCTTATGATTGATCATCAAAGGGAGAAATCAAACATCATACCTCTCTTTGACAATTGAATAATATTGAAAAATGTTTGGATGATGATAATACGACAGAGCTTGTTATTATTGTTTACTCAGCCTCTATCAAATTCCACCATCATGAAAATGGAGCTTCATGCCACAACCAAACGAGAATTCCAGCTGATTCGTTCAGGGAATGAGAGAAATGAATCCAACACATATTCCATTCTCACCTAATGATGGGAGTTCGGATTACACGTAGAACCGTGCAACAGTCCAATTAGCAGAGTGATTAATGCAACCCTGATGAGTCATTAACCTATCACGTGATATTAATCAATAATTAGCTAATCAAGGACAGTTGCCAATCAGTATCAATATATCAATGAGCATACCTCAGTACACTGATTGTCTGATACTGGAGCTATTAAACGGGTCTTGTTAATAACAATATAATGTATGTTCGAATATGCTACCTTCATCTGAGAAGAAATGAACAATGAATGTCCAATAGATGATTATTTACAATAGGTTATAATGATTATATTAATTTATAATGGGTGATCGTTTACAGAGAAACAATAGCGTAAGTAGATATCCCATGGTATAGGGCGTTTATGTCGCAATTTTTACTGTTATCTCAAGCCGATTACTGTCGATTATTGTCGATTTTCACTGTTTTGTTGGGGTGAGAGTGTATGAACGGCACAATATGAGAGACTACCAGTGTCACACAGCTTCACGGGAAAGAATTACATGAACTATCGGCTTGAGATAACAGTAAAAGTGGCGACATAAACGCCCTATACCATGGGATATCTACTTACGCTATTGTTTCTCTATGGTATCATTGTATGGTATGGTTGTAATAGGTTGCCATAGATGGATTCGATTAGAATGGGTTATGATGATTAGGCTATTTATAATAGGTGATTATTTACAGAGAATATGAATTCTGTTGTATTCCTTGCGTATCCCTGTTGTATTCCTTGCGAGGTTGAGTGATCGGAAAGACTTATAAGTCCTAACTCCGCCCTAATGAAGGATTTCTCCATTCCAACGTATTATGTATTCTATCTAATTCGGTTGCACAGAATTAAACAGATAGGCTGTTTCATTAGAAAAACAAACAATTTCATAGACAATAATTTTACCAAATAGGCAACTAATTTTTGCTTCTAGGCCTCCATGATTCCAATATTCTAACTTGCAATTCCATGACGGAATTGAGCTCCACAACGTTTCGCACTACTATTCTGAGTTCTAGCGGGTATACTGTTCCAAAACAGTTGAAGTGAGTAGCCTATGTTGAAACAACCGTTTATTTCAGCTCATGAACTGGGTAGGATACATCAACGACTGCTCGTCTACCGTATGGAACTGTAATATTCCGGTAATTGCATAGTTTAACGTACACTATCTGTGTGAAAATTAGTCACATTTCTTTTTCTAGGCAATTATTCAACCCTAATTGCTCTACAGAAGTGCTTCTGAAGTCTTAATTGGGGAGGATTCATGCTTTAAAAAGTAGAATGCTATCGCATTTTATTTTGAATATAATATATAATAATAATTTTGTTTCTGTTTTGTATAGTTAAATTTTCATTTTGTTTCATTTTATTTTAATGATGTAATGTGCTTTTTTGGCGAAATAAATTCAATTCAATTCAAATTCAATTCAATTATTGTAATCTTCCTTCTTCATCAGAAAACTAGGAAAATAATTTCAAACCAGTGAAAACGTTCCATGTTCTTCGTTCTACATAAAAATATAGTAGTGCTTTACTATACTCAAATTCATTTTCCTGCACTTTAATTTCCTGAACTAGAGCTCTGATCTAGAGTTACTTGAACTTTAACTGGGAAATACAGGTGAAGTCTCCCAATAATGAATAATAGCATAGAGAAACGATAGCATATAAGTAGATATGCCATGGTATAGGGCGTTTATGTCGCAACTTTTACTATTATCCCAAGCCGAAAGTTCACGTAGTTCTTTCCTATGCAGCTGTGTGACGCTGGTAGTCTCTCAAATTGTGCCGTTCCAACACTCTCATCCCAACAAAACAGTAAAAATTGTCAATAATCGACAATAATCGGCTTGAAATAACAGTTAAAGCTGCGACATAAATTCCCTATACCATGGGATATCTACTTACGCTATTTTTTCTCTTTCAATCCAATCTTTGAAGAAGCAAAGATATAGCAGAAGACACATTCCAAAAATAAACTATCATGCGTTTTGAAATGCTTATCCGGATAGTTCATAATATCTTATTATTGTTACACTATTATTCTGTAAATATGTCTTTTTTGATGAATAAATTTGGATTTAAATGACAAGTAATAATAAATTCAATTTCCTATCATTTAAGACCGGTTTCCGAACTCGGGATTTAGCTAAGTTCTAGACAGCTGGAGACAGAAAATTAGCTTTTCGAAACGGTACGTTGTCTTTATGATAGCCTTCATTTTCTTATTTCTATAATTGGGAACGTTTTTCCTTGACAAAATGAAACATTCATAAATAATTAAAAATAGCTGAAACTTTACACTATTTTCTCTTTATTTTATTTTGTGTTCAATTTTCTAGTTTTTTCAAAATTAATTTTGAACGTGGACTGCGACTACGCCCCGTTTCGGAAAGCCAATTTTCTGACTCCAGCTGTTTAAAGTCTAGAACTTAGCTAAATCCCGAGCTTGGTAATAGGTCCTTAATATTGAGATTATTATGAGCTATTTTTAGATTTTTTAATAAATCAGAATTCAGAGTTTGTATTTTTGTAATGGTGATATCTATCTGAACATTTTAGCTCTGTCCACATGGCAGAATTAGACCTGGTTGACAGAATAGAAAAGGTATACAGATCAATCATCAATCAATCAATCATTTATTCCTTTCCAAAACATACATGAAAAAGTCAAAAACTGAAAACTAACTCAAAGCTAAAGAGAAATAGTGACTGTTTAAAATTCATTTTTTTACAGTTAACTCGTTTATACTGTAGCATGCTAAATCTATCAACTATGCTCTCAGCAATCCCTTGAATTTTGATCTATCAGGTTCATGTCTTATGCAACCTGGGAGACAACCAATAAATTTCATTCCCATGTACATTGGACTTTGTTTATATTTTTCCTTATTGTGTTTCTTTATTTTAAATTATTTTTATTTCTTGTGTTGTAATATTATGTATATCCACTTGCCTTGGGAATCTAGATTCGTTAGTTTATATATATATATATATATATATATATATATATATATATATATATGTAATATTGTCCTTAAAATGTACACCGTCATGAGCTTTAACTTACTGAAGAATGGCTTGCATGATTGCTCTCTATCAAGATTTAGAATTATTCTTATTGCTTCTTTTTGTAATAGGAGTATTTTATTTAAGTTTGAAATGCTTGTTCCTACATATATTTCAATTGCACATGAAATGTGGGAGTGGATCATTGCAAAGAACACTGCTTTTAACGTGAAAATGTTAATGAAAGCGTGAAAATTCCTGAGCTTAATTTTTTACATATTTTTTGAATGTGAACGGACCAACTAAGTGTGTTTTCAAGATATAGGCCTAAAAATTTAATTTCTTCCTTATTATTTCCAGAATTAAGTTGTTTTACCTCTGAATTTCTACAAGTAAAATGGAGGAACTTTGTTTTGTTATCATCAAGTAGCAGATGTATATGATTTATGTACTTTTTAGTTGATTATATAGAACTGTTACATTTGATTTCTGTTGTGGTCCAGTCCTTATCAGCAATGCACAGACTTATATCGTCATATGCGTACAAGCATAATTTACTATTTTCTACAGGGCTGATAATCTTCATGTTTTGTAATGCAATGAATTTTTAAAATCAAGTTATCCAAGGTCACTGTCACATTTTTGAAATACTGGATTTGATATGATAATCATCAAAATGTCAATAATGTTAACTATATTATAATATACAATGTTATGTATTGTATTATCCAATATTAATAATCAAATAGTTAATGGTTTCAAGAAAAATAGTTTCTAAGTAATAGAGTAAGATGATTAGGCGTCTGAAGATTACATCAACATCCTTCCAAGCTTGATGGTGATGGATTAAATAACCGGCATCATTATTATGAATAATTAATATTCAAAGTTGGAGATTGATTAGCTATGCTTTAGTCCTGCAGTCTGCGCAGAATCCAAAAGCAGGTAAACTGTGAGAGGAATACAGAACGTAGCTCTAACCACCAGCAGTCATGTTCGCAAAGTTTCTAAGCGCGAAGCCCGAAACTAAGTTGTAAACTTTGTGTCGCCTCAAATCAAGTCTGTCACAGAGACCGAACACCGAAACTCTTGAGTGTGACGTCACAGAAACGTCACATGCGAATGTGGCCTAAATTATTTCGAATGCACTATTATTCAGGATAGCAGCTCTTTCAAGAAGTGAGAGTTGTGAAGATCTTAGTGGGATGATAAGTGAGCAGAATATGCAGATGATTATGGTTATGGTAAATTAGAGGGCTATTTCACGGAGGACTTTATCCATAAATAATATTATTTGTGAGACCGGTAGTTCTATATTATCATATCCATCATTTCCTCATTTTATCGATTTTGAATATGAATTTTAGAAAGTGTATTTGTTAAATTTCATCATTTTTTCCCAATAA
Organism: Nilaparvata lugens; assembly: GCF_014356525.2. Lineage (NCBI taxonomy): Eukaryota > Metazoa > Arthropoda > Insecta > Hemiptera > Delphacidae > Nilaparvata > Nilaparvata lugens. The sequence goes on from NC_052509.1 coordinate 2,914,806, forward strand.
ATGATCAAATAGTGTCATCATATTTATCATTTCCTTAGTTTCATAGATTTTAAAAATAAATTTTAGAAATTAATGAAAACAATATAAAAGTCTTGGAGTACCCTTTATTTTTCTAAAATAGGTCAACATATCAAACAACTTGATATTTAATCTCAATTATGAATATTCATCATTGGAAAATATATATTTTCCAGTCCAATAGAATTTAATTGATCATTTCTCATAGTTCCGACTATAAAAATATAGGGTACTACAAGATATTTTTATTATTTTCATTAATTTCTAAAATTTATATTTAAAATCTATGAAACTAAGGAAATGATAAAATGATAAATTTCTTAAAAAAGTAGCCCATGTGAGTGGAGTGTTTTTTTTTTTAATTTTAGAAAATACATTTGATAAATTTTATCAAATTTATCCAATAAATGATCAAATAGTGTAATTAAAATAGAGATGCAATAATAAGAGATCTCTAAAATCGTCATAGATATTTCTATGAGAATTAAGATTTTAAGGGTATGAAGCTGGGTAATAATGCAGGCAAAGGCCTCTTTCGTGGAAGTTGGACTCTTCAAAATTGAGAACATTTTCAATCCCAGAAAGTTAAGCTCCAGACATAGTCTGAGCTAAAGTTAATATTGGTTATGAATATTCAGAAAGACAATGAGCTATTGTTATAGCAATACAGTTTAGCGATGGAAACTATAGTTTTAAAACCTTTCAAAACATAGTTTAAACACAGAGAAGAGGATCCCTTCTTCTTTGTGGTTTAAAAGACTGAGCTATACCTGCAGATCCTAGCAATATGGAAGAAAAGCACGGTAGCTATAATCTACAGATGAATTGGGAAGCTAAATTTGCACTCATTATGGCATCATCCTTTATGAAAACCGTTCAAAGACGGCCATTACTATATTGCACTCTACTATCATTGGAGCATTCGATGAGCCAATGAGAGCTTGAGTAGCATCGAAAGCAGCCATTTTATTGAGTAGGGAATCTTAAGCTGTGATGTTATGGAGAAACATGACAAGTTTATCATAATATCAGTTCTGTGAACAGTAGACCTCACGCAGTATTCTATTGGCCTCACGCAGGCCAGTACCTTCTATTCTAGGTACCTTGGGCTAGGTCTTTGTATTTTCGATTTTTTGTTGTTTAATTTTTCTTCGATGCTCTATTTTAGCGTTAATTATATTTTTATTATTATAATTTGTAATTTACCAAAGGTTTATATTTACTGATATTGGATGTTTATTTAATGTTAGATGCCTCTCAGTCATGAGAAAACATGATTGATGAACATGTACACCATGTCCCACAAAGAGGCTTTTACGTTTGATTTTATACTAGTAGTTCTGTGAACCGTACACCTCACGCAGAATTCTCATCTACAAGTACCTGATTGAAACTATAGACCTTATGGAAATACAGCAATAGACTGGCTTCTCCACACATCTATGTAATCACTTGTCAGCTGATTTATGACGAATAATTCTATAGTCTGATTTTTACTCTAATATTGGTGTTTTCCTTCATTTATAGGGTTTTCTACTCTCTCAACTTCCTAATGTTTTTTGCCTGATGTCCTGTAGAGTAAGGAGAGGAAAGCAAATAATCTGAATCCAATAATCAGACCAATCAAACAAAGGTAATCCATGAGGTAGTCGTTCTCGCTAAAATTGTAGGTTTCGAGTATAATATGTCCATCCTTGGGACATGTAGCGTTCATCCTTGTACATTTAATATCAGTGACGTCACCCCACTGGTTGATAAGAAGGGCTTCGTTTCCATACTTGAACCATGACAAGTTACTTAGCCACTCAAAGTACGGAGGTACAGATCCAGCGTTCAAGAAAAATCCTCCAAAGAGAAGGAATGGAATAACCACAGGGGGTCCGATAGATAACGCTACTGACACTGAAGAGCTTACACATGATATGAGATATCCGAAAGATGTGGCCACATTGCTAACCAATGTTATAATAATGCCAGCCTGCACGAATTTTGAAGGTGCCGGGTTGAGCCCCACCATATAATACATCACAACTGTGAACAATACTGGAATAGCCAAGAATATTGGAACCTCGGCCAGCGTTTTACACAGGAAATACACGTCGGTCCTATACATTCCGTTGAAATGTTCCCTCAAAAACACTGGTAGCTCTGCACAGAAAACCTTAGTGGAATAGTGATTCAATTGAATAATAATATTTTTATGAGAATGGTGCCGTTGAACAATGCTAGCTCAACCTGCACCATTATCTAACAACACTTCAACACTTTTGGCGTTTGAAGGAGGCTCCTTTTTCCTTTTATATTATCTTTGAAATACAAAATTTCCAAAATCCTTGTATATACGTCGACGCGCAATTAAAAAAGGAACATACCTGTCAAATTTCATGAAAATCTATTACCGCGTTTCGCCGTAAATGCGCAACATATAAACATTTAAAAATTTAAACATTAAGAGAAATGCCAAACCGTCGACTCGAATCTTAGACCTCACTTCGCTCGGTCAATTAGATGAAGAAGTGGTTGAATTGAAGCTAGACTATTGTTGAATGTCCACTAGCTTCGACTCTGGCTGTTGAGAATTCCATGAATAATGTGATTTGAGAATTATGTCAATACAGATAATAAGTTAGCAAATTCTTTTGATAATTTGCTGTATTCTGTGATGATAATTAACACTTGCTTCTCATAACTTATACAAATTTTAACAGAACATTCAATGACAGCTGTTGTTTTAGGAGTACGTTTGAGTTTCTTTTCGCGTTTTAAAATTTTCAATTATTAATACAGTATTTTCAGTTATTAGTGATGATTTAGTGAAGTATTCTTATTTAATTTGGTTTTCAACTTTCCTAAATTCTAAATTCCTAGTTTATAAATATTTTGGACTCAAAATTGGCCAAATAACGTGTAGTGTAAACATAACCTACTTTTGGACAATTTCTATCAAAATTTGGGAAAGGAACAGTTTTGGGCTTTAAGCCTGTTGTTCCTTCCCCAATCATTCATAGTTGACAATGATTGTATCTATTAATGTATAAATAAATAAATAAATTCTTATTTCCTGTGATAAATTTGGTTGGTTATAGAGAAAAACACATTTCAGCACTTCGTAATAAATTCTATATTTATGAGAAATTATTATCATGATAAGGTACATTGTGTAGCCTACACAAATTATATCACAGCAAAATCGACGAAGTTTCCAATCGATCACTGATTATCACGTATAATTTATAAGCTGATAACGACACATTACCCATCAATTTTCCATATCTCCGTAAATCACCTGCTTAAATTGCACTTAAAATCTGCGGTTGCAAATGACGCTTGGCAATTTGGCATGATTAAATGCTTGTGAGCCGGCAAATGGTTCACAGCCACCCTCGAATAAATATTCTACCGGGTTCCTTCATTAAAGTGAACCGCTGCCATATAATTCGAGCTGAGATCAAATTCACCTCGTCTCAGCGTTTGCTTCTCATTATTTATTTGCTTGCGTTTCGTAGCTGACGGTTTACATTGCAAGTGAGAGATTGAAGGTGGGGGAAGAAAGGAGGTGAAAAGGAGCTGGAAGGTAAAGATGAAGGAGGACTATAATGATGACGATAGTGCAAGGAGAAAACTTATACAACAAGATGAAAAAAACTTAATGATTCAGAACTAGTTGATGATCATTATAGAGAGAACAATAATAGACGAAAAAAGACAATAAGAATACAGTATGATTAAGGGAAAAATGATTCTTCTTCTTCTTCTTCTTCTTCTTCTTCTTCTTCTTCTTCTTCTTCTTCTTCTTCGTCTTCTTCTTCTTCTTCTTCTTCTTCTTCTTCTTCTTCTTCTTCTTCTTCTTCTTCTTCTTCTACTTCTTAGCTTGGATTTTTTCAATTTTCTTCCTATTTTTTGTGCTTCTGATTCTGTATTTTCTTGCTCTCCCCAACAATCTTCTTTTTTTTCACAAACAAGGATAAGGCTGGGAAAAATGATTTGATAGGAATTGAGAAAGGAACAGAATACTCAGAATAGAGAAATGTAGGTGAGATGACGAAGAATATGGAAGCGGAAGGAGAGAGAAGATAGATGAAAGGTGATCGAAGGAGAAAAGGAAAAGAAGGATGAAAAAAGAAGGAACAATGAGGGAAGGAAACGGGAAGAAAGTAGATTAGTAAAGGTAAATAATGAGGGAAGTTAGTGGGGAAGTTGAAAATTAGAAGAGAGATCTAAGAACTGTATCTAAGGATAATGAGGGGAGTTAAAGACATAAAATAGGGTGGGGGCAGTACAAGAAAGTGGGTGAGACGGAAGAAGAATGAAGGGAGAATGATGAAGTATGAAGAGAAGGAAGAAGAATAAAGAAAGAAGAATGAAGTATGAAGAAAGAAGATACATCCCATGAAAAAAGAAGATAGGAATGAGGGAAAACGAAAAAGACGATGTTAGGATGAGAAATACGAACAAGGTAGAAAAATGAAAAAAGAGAGATAAAAAGGAAGAGAGTGGTGGAATGAAAACATAGAAAAGAGAGGAGAATAGAATAGAATAGAATAGAAAATATATTTATTGATACAGGAAAAAACATAACATGACAATCAATCAATAATAATTTGATGATTACACAAATATATATATATTATGACATGACCTGTTGGTCGTCTGTCAAGTTGAGCTATTTTATTGATTTAAAATTTACATGCCAGTATTTGAAATTGAATTTTATCCAATTTGAAAAATTCCAAATTTTAAACAATTTTGGAATCAATCAACCAAAGAGATAATGGCAACAAAAGTATTACATATGAAATTACATTATACTACATACGCAGGAGTAAAAAAAGAAAAGCAGTGAAACCATCAAGTATTATATTCCTGTATTAGCATTTTTCTGTAAGCCCAAGCATTCCTCACAAAACCTATCAGCGCCCTCCAATCACTACCATCCAAAAACTCACCACCTGATCCTCTGATAGCTCTCTATCGCCTAAATGCGCTCCTCTTATCTCTGCTAGTACTGGACACCTTCCGCTAAAATGCATTGTATCCTCCCTTTCCCTCCTATTGCATAAGGTACATATGGTCTGAATTCCCTCTCTTCCCACACTACTATTCAAGTATCATAGACCTCCCCTTGATCTGAATATGATTGACTTCTCATTGCGGGTGAGATTGGCTCCTATATAATTATTGTATTCGGTGATTGGGTTCAAACGTGAATAGACAGTATAATTTACAGATTGCCTTGCTCTTTCTCTCCATTTCTCTCTACATTCGTTTTTTATACATTCATTAATCTTATCCAAACTTTGCCTTAGTACATCCCGCATTCCTTCCTCCCATCTTGGCAATTCAATGTTATATTTTTCTGCCTGCTCTTTCCACACTTTATACCATCCTACTTTCTGTTCAAACATTTTCTGTGCAAGTTTTCGTGGCAGCCTGTTTGGTCGCAAAGAAAGGGTTCTTATAATATAGCTGTAATGCATCTCAAACAAATAATGGTGTAAATTACACTTATTGAGTAATATAATTTGTATAAAGGAATTTGTCATGTAAGCGATATCATTGAATAAAAGTTGATTTGATTTGATTTTTGATGGGCAAGAGATCGTGTTGCATTGAACTTATTAAAGAGAACTCAGAACATGAAGACACAGAAAAAAATGAAATGTTGATGGTGTAGAATGAGGTAAACCAGAATTTAAGAAGAGTGAAACCAGCCGAATAATGAAAGAAGAGATAAACAAGACGAGAAATTTGACTCACGACTGACGCTGTAATCTACGCAACGTTGTAGAATCTGAGAGTTTGTTGATTTTGTGAAGGGTTTATGCTTTCTGCTGTGTACTAGTGGCTTCCCTAAGTAGCCAACTTAACAGCCTCAACACGGCTCACACCAATTTGTGAGTAGTCTGACGAAAACGAGAAAAAAAAACACTTTTTCACACTCATATCCCAAGCTATTTCTTCAGTCTCTTTCCTTCATTTTTCAACGGAATACATGAATGGTTTACCTTACCGATGAAGAATTCTATTTTTTTCTGGGTGATGCCCACATGAGCTTTAGGCTTGTGCGTGAGTAATGAGGTGGGTGATAATGAGAGAGGAATGAAGTTGCAGTTTTAGGTGTGTTCCGAACCTTCTGGAACTGATTTTACAACATATGAATTACATTCAGAGGATTTGATTTGGCTCAAAAGCGGCCAACCTTCCGAACCATCTGGAACAGATTTTACAACACAAGCTTTAGGCTTGTGCGTGAGTAATGATGAGGTGGATGATAATGAGAGAGGAATGGAGCTGCAGTTTTAGGTGTGTTCCGAACCATCTGGAACTGATTTTACAACACATGAATAATTATATTCAGAGAAGTTGGCTCAAAAGCGGTCAACCTTCCAACGGGAGTAGCAGGCTCATGATTCTTAATTTTCGAGAAAATCCATGGGCACAGAATTCACAAAGAATTAATTTTCGATTCTCAATTTTCGAGAAAATCCATCGGAAAGGGCATTCCGTGCCTGGGGCACAGAATTCTGGGCATTCAGAAAGGGCATTTGTGAATTTTCTGTTCCAATTAATATTTTCACCATTATCATGAGGAAATCTTGTTTGATGAATGAAAAAGAATCATTTTTATTCTACAACCTCCTCAAAATATTGCTCAAGTTAATATTATCAATGATAATTCTATTCGAACATTCCAAATCCATTATTCATGCATAGTATAAAGGGAAGATATTCATTTCTTGCCTCAAATTCTTGTAGAGAAAAACTTAAAAATATATAAAAAAGTTGATGATAAAGATGGTCATGGTCGTAGTAATGGAGCTTGCACTGTTTTACTTCTTGCAATGAGTAGCCTGTTTAGAAAATCCTCCAAGATCCCTCAAAAATTCTGAATGGTTAGCAGAAAGGTTAATTAGGAATTCGCCCAATATGATCCTATTGAACAATTCTCATGTTGCTCCACAAGCAAGTAGTCAAGTAAGACAAAAACTACGGAGTATAAAGTCATAATTTTTTGAGTTGATACTGTTTTCTTCTAACTACACGGTGCACAAAACCAGAGAGTATAGAATCATTGAGGAAGTATAAATATTACTTTTTATCTGTATGACTTATTTTGTCTGAGATAGAATGTAACATTCAGGGAACACGTACCATTCAGTTTTCTGCTCTTCTGTACGATTGAGTCAAAGTAAGCTGAACCACATCTCTATTCCATGTTAGATTTATCCTGATAAGAGGCTATTCTGAGAGAGAGAGAGAGAGCGCGAATAGTTCTTATAGTATGCTCTGAACTGTCACAGATTAAACAAAGTGTATATTATCAGAGGAGAAGAAAATATTCACATACAATATAATGTAAGTTTAATCTACAACTGAGTATTCTTCGACTAGACGTCCTAAAAGACGTGAACCTTTTCATTCATGACTCGATAAATAACATCGTATAGAGTCAATCGTAATCAATCATGTAGTCAAATCGATCAATAGATCGTAATCAATCATATAGTCAATCAATAGTCTAATCACAATATAGTCAAATCGTAACATCGTAATCAATCAATCAAGTTTTATTGAACAAAATATTCACATTGGAGGTCCCACTAAACCTGAAGGTTTTCCAGTAGGTGCCTATATAAGTATTAGGTATACATAGTAAATCATAGAATCGTACATTAGAAAAAATAAAGTTAACAAATTTGATAAGAGGAAGAGAAAAACATTTTTGCATGCAGAGGGGAGTTGGGAAGTGAGAAAAATCTTATAAAAAATATGTTTATTCTCATATAAAATGATGAAATCTTTTTTCCACTGAAGAGACTTGCGAAACAAGATTTTCAATTCAAAACAATGGAAATGTTTCACATGTGACAACGAAGGAGTTTCAAACCTGAAGACGGTATCCTATTTATCCTGGTAAGAAATGCGATTTGGGATCCCAAGAGGATCTACTGGAAGATCTATGACGCAGTGAGAGGTAAAAAGGTCTTGCAGCGTTCTTTATTAGATCACAATGGAGAGTTATGGCTTGACGGAAGGACACCTTCAATAGGTTTTTTATTTCAGAGTACACATTATTTATGTTTTTTTAAATTAGTTTCTGCCTGAATAAAAAGCTGTAGAAGCAGTACGCCAATCTCCATTTCCTCCATGATATCCATGAAGGAACTAAAGTACAGAAGTCCATTAAAGTTTATGGAATCATTCTTGAAATGAATATAAATGATTGCCTATAAATCTATATATATAAAAGCGAAATGGCACTCACTCACAGACTGACAGACTGACTGACTCACTCACTCACTCGCAGAACTAAAAATCTACCGGACCAAAAACGTTCAAATTTGGTAGGTATGTTCAGTTGGATTTTTAGAGGCGCACTAAGAAATCTTTTGGCAATATTTTAACCCTAAGGGTTGTTTTTAAGGGTTTAAAGTTCGTCTTCTAGCATGTATATTCTTCTTCTCCTAATCTCTTAATTATGATTGAAATTTCCATATCATATGTTACTATAGAACTATAATCTAGATAGAGTACCTCTTCGAAACAGTTATTAGCTGGCAACTAAATTAATAATTTTGTCAGGTTGGCATTAAGTTGAGTTGATCCAGTCAGGGGTCCAAGGGGCGGAGCCCCCTGGCTAGACGGATATGGCGAGCGAAGCGAGCCTGACGGCTAGTAAAAATATAAATCTCGGTACCCTTCTAAATTATTTTGTCACAGCATGTTTCGGACATTGAATCCATGTTTCGGACATTAAAGCAATTTAAGCCGAAATGGCTTTAATGTCCGAAAAATGTTGTGACAAATTTATTCAAAAGGGTACTGAGACTTTTATTTCTATTTATTAGAAGTAGCCTTGAAGAAAAAAGACAATAATTCCCTATTTTTTAGGCAGGGAAATAAAAAGTTAAGTCTGATATCAAACATTAATTCCAAATGAAGCTTTTGATGAATATCTGTATCTGTTCTTCTATATTATTTCCATGCATAATTGGTGTTGTACCGTTGGAAGTTGAATAAATAAGTAAATAAAAAAATAAATAGATGACAACGTTAGCAGACAGATAGCTTGGATAGATGAAGCCTCTATTTGTATATTTATGAGGTTAGCACATTCATTACAATGATCGAAAAAGAAAAAACCAAAACTTCTTCAATTTCCCAATTTAGTTATGTTTTTCTATTATTATGATTTGTACCAACAGAAATCAATTTTCATATTTCATCAGATCAATGGAAGGACAGGTTTGAAAATCATCAGTCTGATTATTTGAATCAGAAAAGTTATCTCGGTTAGTGAGTCCAGTTTTAGTGTGTTTTTCTTGTAGATAGAGATCAGTATGACAGTCGTAAGGCCCATTGACGGCTTAAAATTATATATTCAGGCGGTGAGACCTTCCCGCAAGGGACTCCCCACCAACAAAAGCCATACGAATTTACTTTACTAGTGAACATGTGGATCATCAGTGTGTTTGAAGGTTAACAATGAATTTATTGATAAGGATGATAATGAGAGATGATAACTAAAGTTAAAGGTAGATAAATTCTTCAAGTTATTGTTATAAACAAATGTAATCTGAGGGGGTGTTTCTACTCTTCTATAATATTTTTGCTGAAATTATACTACTAAATTTATGATTGAATCCTTGATTGGTTGGGAACGAATCACTTCAAGAGAATTTGAAGCTCATATTGATGATCATTCACTAGTGTAATAAAGACTTCAAGCGTTTTTTACTATCTTTGAAACTCTTAAAAAGTAGAATTTGAATCGAAATATCACATTAACTGAGTTACACACAAGACCATGTTTAGTTAAATCAAGATTAGTTGAAAGGATAACTTCAGAATAATCACTTATTACTGATTACTTCAGTACCATAATATGGGTTAAAGAAAGGAGACGGCGCCGCGCTACCTGTACTGGGCTATTATTCCAAAAGGGTTCATCCTCCAACTCTGGACTATCACACTCTATTGTCCTCTGAATCCGCTTCATTACCCTCATTAGTGGCCGGAGTGGCCCCGTCTGCTTTCTTGGAGGCAGTTTTAGCTGGTAGAGACTCATCCATTACTTTGCACCTTACATCTGCTACTTGTATTTTCTAAAATTTATTATTGAATCTAGATCAGTGATCAAGTACTTCTTATTGAATTATTCCCAATGGTTCATTTGATGAAACTCAACTTGCTCACAAGCTGTATACAGACCAACTTGAGTTAGTATACAATTACAATTGATGTGATTGTAGTAAAATGTTAGTATACATAGGTACAATTTGTGGTTACACACCACTTGCGTTATTCATCAGCTGATGATGCCTATCACTGTGGCCTACCACTGGTTTACAGCTGAAAATGCCATTAAGTAATCAGACTGGTCCACCAATTTATTCCTAGGAGTGAAATCCTCAACAATAGACCACGAAAATGTCGAAACTCATTAACAATATGCGGTTTACAGCTGGAACTGGAACAGCATAACTGGTTTACAGCTGAAAATGCCTTCAAGTAATGAGACTGGTCCACCAATTTATTCCTCGGAGTGAAATCCTCAACAATAGACCACGAAAATGTCGAAACTCATTAACAATAGGCGACCACTGTCCACTGAAGGGTCACTAGAACTTCTACCTGTTCATCGATTGTTTTCGGCGGCCCCGGTTGGTTTCTTTTACCCCCATAATATTGTAACTCACGAAAATTCACATCCCAAATTTCTAATTAATTTGCAGCACTTGATGGAAGTTGAATATGTCAACGCACAGCCAATATTCCAAGTGAATCAACTTCAATTACATCAAACTACAGTCAAGGGAAATTTGTTTGGCACTTGATCGATGCTGAGGATTTCCACGCACAGCCACGTTCCAAGTGAATCAACTTCCACTACAGCCAACCTACATGGAGGGGCATTTGAGCAAACAATTCTATTATTTTGAGCAAACGTTGTGCGTATGTTAATTGGTTTCGTGTCAATTAACGTTTATTAAAGGTCTGGTCCACTTGTGTCCTCTCTGCCGTTTGACATCACCGCTCTGAGCACGTGCATCTGGTTGCCATGACAACGCCCTATACAATCAATAGCCAAATGTTGTTACTTGTATTGAACTTATAAAGCTGGCATTCAAATTTTGTTATACAGGGTGTTTCAGAAGTAGTGTCGAGAATTTTAGGGTATTGTACCTGGATGCTAGGAGACTACAAATGTCATATTTGAACCAACTTCTCTCAGCCGATTGTGAGTTCTTGTGAACACCTTGTCGGAAGGGAGACGGCGGTTTGGAAATGCAGCTGCATACATTCTTCTTGCTTCGGTCGCATTGCCAAGAGCTACTCCATACATGAAGTGAATATCGGTGTACTCCAGCGAACTAAATTCCATTACAATAATTAAATATTTGTGTAGAAGCAACGTAAGAAAATATTGAAACTGGAAATTTAAGATAGAAATAAGACCTAGGAAACGTGAGACTAAGAAATAGGAAGCACTACATCTGGTTCTTTACTTTTAATGAAACAACAATACTTTTACAAGACAAACATTATCATCTGAAAACCATTGTAAAATCATCTGTTTGCCCATATGGAGCCATACCGAGTTTCAAAGCTTCATCTAAAATACATCTGGAATTAAAAAATTAATATTGATCTTTAAATGGTGAAAAGTGGTCATGCATGCAGTACGAAAAAAATTAATTTCTCTGTTATTCTTCGACCAATCTTAAAAAATTAGGTATCATTGGAATTGTGAAAAAAATTTGCAAACTTTTTTGTCTATTGTAAATTTTCTGTAAAATGGACGGTTTTCGAGATATTCGCCATCAAAAATTTAAAATGGCTGCCATTTTGAAAAATTTCAACGAAAAATTTTTTTTTATTTTTTGTAGTTGAGTCTTTATAGCATAAATATTCATGCCAAATTTCAGATCAATACAACATTTCGTTCTTGAGATAAAAATTTTTAAGTGAAAAAAACAAAATGGCAGCTATAAGGATAACCGCTGAGTTTTGGACACTTCAAATATGACATTTGTAGTCTCCTAGCATCCAGGTACAATACCCTAAAATTCTCGACACTACTTCTGAAACACCCTGTATATATGTAACTTGAATTATGAATGTTCACTTGAATTTTGTGTTTTTTGAGCTTTTCTTGAGATGAAAATTCCAGATAATAATAATAATTATTATTATAATATCGAGTGACCTGGCTGGCGCAGGTCTTGTGTCAGAGTTTTCAGGTCGCAACTGATCAGTTGCCCCTGACAATCATGACCTAACGACCACTTATTAGGCAGCCGGGACCGACATCAACATGTCCATCCGAAACACGGGAGGCTACTCCATGGAATATCAGATAAACTAGTGGAATACTACTTTTTATACGAGAAGAGATAATCCAAATGAAAATCAACCCTCATCGTCAATTACGATGACAACATTCTTCATCCGAAATTCTGAATCGGTAAAACAATATTCTGAATATTATTCCAGGATATTGTCATTTAAAAGTCAAAGACCTAAAGATGGAAATTACTGAGAAATTGCATTTATTCAAATGCTAATGGATTACTGATTATTATGAAACGAAAATCCAAATCAAATGCTGTAAATCACACCCGAAGACTTCTGCTACTGCAAATATTGACAACAGGGTGAACAGCTAGATAGGAATTCGATGAGCGCTACTATTCAAAAATTCCAGGGCTGACAAATAATTTTTAAATAGTAGTGCTCATCGAATTTTCATCCAGCTGTTTACCCTGTTGTCAGTGGATTCTCGTTTAATAAAGTCCTAACCTTTGTTACAAGAAGTGTTTAGTGTATAAAAACCTTCACCTCACATGTTACAAAACTTTTGAATTTCATGAAACAATACGCAATTCTTAAGTAATTGACCCCTTTCATAGCAATTTTGAGACAAAATTCATGAAATATGAACGATTTGATTCAGAATATTGCTTTTCTTCAACGTCGATTTAGTACATTAATTGATTCATTTGTTTAGTCATGTACATTTTTATTACACTCATGTGAGGAGGCATCAGACTTATGCCCAAAACCGTCCCTTCTGAAATTTTTACAACAGTCCTAATTAAATTGTAGGTTAAGCTGCTATCACTTATTAGAATACCAATTCCAAAAACCAACAAATCTTCAATCAAAAATATATATCATGAATAACTCAATCTCACAGAATTAGAAACAATTATCCAAAATATTTAAATTTCTAATAAAATTGGAAAATTTGAATGAAAACCTTCCCTCACTATTTATGAACTATAGTTACTATAGTTATGATGACTGAAACACTATGATTATCTTATGAAATTAATCTGAAAGCTGCGTTTACACCAAAGTTATTCACAAAATTTTAATAACTTAATCCTTATAGGTTGAACGGAGCTTGACAAACACGTATAATCATCATGTGTATGTTAAATTCAATCTAATAGAATCTATAAGGATTAAGTTATTAACATTTTGTTAATAACTATGGTGTAAACGCAGCTTAACAAATCTCGTGACAATTGATATTTATCCAAAATATTTAAATATCTGATAGAATTGGAATATTTGAACCAAAATCTTAGCTCACTATTTATGAAGTGGCTACTATATGGTTATGATGACTGAAACACTATGATTATCTTATGAAAACAATCCTAAAGGTGTGTTTACATTACACCATAGTTATTAACAAAATGTTGATAACTTAATCCTTATAGATTCTATTAGATTGGATATAGCTTATCAATAGAATCTATAAGGATTGAGTTATTAACATTTTGTTAATAACAATGGTGTAAACGCAGCTTAACAAATCTCGTGACAATTGATTGAGATTCCCCTAAATCAAGCAAAAAATCTCATGTTTGTGGAATCTCTATGAATTCTCCCTTCTTATTTCTACAATGAACTTTATTATTACCGTGAATATGTACAGAAATATTCGAATTTCATCAGCGGAAGTAGGCCTAAACCTTCCACGGTGGGAATTCGGATGTAATCAGAGCAGTCTGCTGCGCATTCATGAATTCGCCGAATTTGAAGCGGATTTGAATAACGTATCCGCCGATATATTCAAATTCGTTTCCAACCAGAATAAATGGACACAGAAGAAGACTGAGATGGAAATACGACAGGATAGAGAAGATAAGAGCTTGAGGGACATATGGAAAGAGAAAGAAACAAAGAGAGAATGGGTTGGATAGAGGGAGATGAAGAATGAGTGAGAATGAGGAACTCTTACGGGAGTAGCGTTTCAGCATGTCTCCTTCCTACGGGAGAGATGAAGAAAGAAATATGAAAGAAGAAGAAGAAGGCACGATAAAGAACTCAATGCTTCCGCATGTCTTCGTTCTATGAGAGAGAGAGAGAGAGAGAGAGAGAGAGAGAGTGAGAGAGAGATTGATTGATTAATTGCCTTTATTAGGGCGGAGTTAGGACTCCTGGTCTTCTCTGCCACACAATCCTAAACTCTCTTGTTGAGAAAGAGAGAGAGAAAGATAGAGAAAGATAGAGAAAGAGAGTGAGAGAGGTAGAGAGTGTGATTGAGAGAGAGAGAGAGGGGGGGATGAAGAGAGAGTGAGAGAGAGTGAGTGAGAGAGATTAGATTAGATTCCTTTATTATGTATGTTACAATATTTATACACTAATTTACATCAAATGACGATAATGCTAGTTATTCAACGAATTTTACAAATTATAAATAATTAATCAATGAGAATAAAGATTGAATGCAATTAGAATAACGAGAATATAATAATGTGATATAACTTCATATATCAGCGGTGTTTCAACAAATAATTGTCGATTCTCTAAGAAGGATATAAAATATCATCCCCATTAACACACGACCGGGTTGTGATGAATGAGAGAGAGAGTGTGATAGGAGAGAGGTAAAGTGAGAGAGAGAAAAGTAGGAACTGGGAGACTCAACTGGCAGCTACGTTTCTGCATGTTTCGTTTTCTATGGTAGAGCTTTGAAATTAGAGATTGAGTAAGAGAGAATGAGTTAGAGCAGAAAAGAAGAAACGAGAGAGACAGAAATGGGAGTCAAGTTTCTAATTTTCTTCTCTCAACAGGAGGCATTTAGGAAGGGTGAGAGAGAGCGAGAGTGGAGGAGAAAGACTGAACTGAGAGCTACGTTACTGCATATCTCCTTTCTATAGCATAGGGTGGCATCGAGGGGAGTCCAAATGTATTAAGGCAATAAATGAATATGTAAGAGATAGAACATCCAGCGGGAATGGAATTCATAATTTATCTTATTTTAATACGAAACGGGACGGGAGATTTGTGAGCTGAAAACATTGACCGAGATATTGTGTGCTAACATCTGTGGGTAGGCTGGGTTTGTAGTCTCTAGAAATAAAATGCTGTTTGTTTTGATTTCACGAGATTCACTTTGCACCGTCAACATTGTTCAAATGAGTTCGTGTTATTTCATTTTTACTTTCCTTGCCCTATTACTACAGGTAAGGGAAGTATTGCTTTCCGAAAAAAATTAAGGTTCCCCTATTTGTAAATTTATATACGTTTCGAGGTCCCCTGAGTCCAAAAAAGTGTTTTTTGGGTATTGGTCTGTATGTGTGTGTGTGTGGTGTGTGTGTGTGTGTGTGTGTGTGTGTGTGTGTGTGTGTGTGTGTGTGTGTATGAGTGTATGTGCGTCTGTGTACACGATATCTCATCTCCCAATTAACGGAATGACTTGAAATTTGGAACTTAAGGTCCTTCCCCTATAAGGATCCGACACGAACAATTTCGATCAAATGCAATTCAATATGGCGGCTAAAATGGCGAAAATGTTGTCATAAACAGGGTTTTTCGCGATTTTCTCGAAAATGGCTCCAACGATTTTGATCAAATTCATACCTAAAATAGTCATCGATAAGCACTATCAACTGCTACAAGTCCCATATCTGTAAAAATTTCAGGAGCTCCGCCCCATCAATGCAAAGTTCGATCTTAGATTCCCAATTATCAGGCCTCAGATACAATTTAAACAAAAAAAATCAAGTGGACTAGATTGAGCATGAAAATCTCTACAATTAATGTTCAGTAACATTTTCACCAAAAATTGAAAATAAGCTTCAAATTCGAGAAAATATGATTATTCAATTGCAAATTATTGTTGATTCTATTAAATCATTCACTTGAAGAGATAGCAGACCTCATGTGTGTCTCCAGCGTTATTGCTGACTCAAATCTTTGAATAGTAGCTTTGAGATGCGCGGGAACACTAGCGTCAGGTGATAAATTTTCATAACGGCAAGGGAAGTTGTGTGAGTGGGCCACACCAAATTTTTAAGGAATGCCAATGAACATCGAAAGTGACTCTATTTTTTCAATGAGGAAATGAATGAGAGAGAATGAACTAGTTCATGTTATTCTCAACGCTCTAGATTTGAAAATCGATTGAAACAAATATGATGTACCATACTGGTTGTATTGTTGTCTAGGAGCCCTAGACTTCTATTATCACTAGCAATCATAGTCATAATGTCGCACCGTTTTCGAAAACTGTGATTCCGCCAAATTATGTGAGATATTGCAGTTTCTCTTCAATAAGGCTCTAGCTACACACACATCGATTTCTGTTCGTAAGATTTTTTGCCATCCTTAAAAATTCTAATAGATTAAACAGATGATGTTTGTCATAAATGTGCTGGAATTCATAAGGACGGCAAAATAACGAACCAAAATGTGTGTAACTGGCTTAACTTCGTTGAATTGGAATCGGCTTTTTGTGGAGCCTATGCAGAGATTATAGAGTTTAATACCATAGAGTTTAACAGATAGTATAAGAAGATATCCCATGATGTAGTAGGTCGTTTATGCTTCGAATTTCACTCTTAACTCAAGCCGATAGTCTTAGTAGCATTTTTCCATGACAAAGCAATGTGACGCTGATAGTCTCTCATACTGTGCCGTTATTTCACCTCAACAACACAGTAGACAGCGGTAACAGTAAACGGCTTGAGTTCACAAAAAATCTTCCATATGATCGAGACAATAAAAAATATTATGTTGGAGTTGAATACCCCTGGCTCACGTATTTGGAATACGTACTACCATAGAGAAACGATAGCATGGATATCCCATGGTATAGGGCGTTTATGTCGCAACTTTTACTGTTCTCCCAAGCCGATGGTTCACATAGTTCTTTCCTATGCAGCTGTGTGACGCTGGTAGTCTCTCAAATTGTGCTTTTCATACACTATCACCCCAACAAAACAGTAAAAATTGACAATAATCGACAGTAATCGGCTTGAGATAACAGTAAAATTTGCGACATAAATTCCCTATACCATGGGATATCTACTTACGCTATTGTTTCTCTATGGTACTACTTACTTGGAATAACGTACATGGAATTACTTGGAATAAGTGTGAGTGACGGGTTTCTACTGGGGAAAATTCTGAATTATAAGACCTTTAGAACTTTGATACTTGAAAATTAAGTTGTTTAGAATATTAAGCTATGAACGTATGAATAAAATTTGATTCCTAATGAATTATTCAATTGATTTTGTGTAGGAAATACCGATACCGATTTCTCACATCTTTTCAAACCAGTGAACTAGTTTTCGTCCATGAAAACCCACTTGAAATAGCAATTTTCAAACTCTGAACCAACTCTCAGGTTTGTCCGGTTGTTTGCCCACTCACCAATTCACGATCACCGCTTCGAGCCTTTCTGAATTATTCGCCATAATTGAAAAATACCAATTTTCGCCATCAACTTCCAATTAGAGCCCATTGCCGTACCAATCAGCCAAACAGAACCCATTCTGGGCACAGAACTGTTGGTCAGAGAATGAAAGTTCATTGTGTACAAAAACAAACGAACCTATTACTTCTCTCCAAACGCAACTTTTCACGTAGTTTGAGTAGTATTCAATACTAATCCACATTTTCCCCCTCTCTATAGTATGCTTTCATACTTGTTTCTCTTTTTTCTATCTTTGTATTTTGTCATTTAAACTACTTAGTGAGGATTGAAGTTTCTGTGTCGATATAATGTCGTGATAAACCCTATTCATTTTGAATGAAAACGACTTCATATTGTCAAAACCACTAGTTCATCACAACAATTTAAGATACCAGTTTCGGTTGTCCAGCCTTTATCAATCGCTGGTAAACGGGATGCTCAAGCATTGTACAGCACAATAGGAGAAGCCATACTATTAGCCGTTAGTAGTTGACCAATGAAGGTGTTAAAGATTTTTTCCTACAGTTACGTTGAAAAGTGGCCATTGCTGCACTGATTACAGAACGCAAAGAATCACTTTTCCGCTCTAGTGCGGGAAAAATTTTTCTGCACTCCAGATTTGCAACATGGCAACGCAAAATACTTAGTAGGTTATATGGAGCAACAGTGCAGCAAAATCAAAATGAAGTTGGTAACAGTGACTGCTGTGGCTGCTATAGTGAGCAGACGTGCAACCAAGCACAACGCGCTAATTATTATTCATTATATATTATAACCAAGGACAACGAGGACTTTAGGATTTTAGGATTAAGGTTTTTATCAATAATAAAATTACACAGAAAAACATTTGATGCATTTCAGGCAATTTTACCCATAATTACCCACTTTTCACATTCAATGGTAACTGTAGGAAAAACTTAATGTGAAATACGTGCGCAAAGTACCTCTGCTGCACTCAAGTAAACGTTTCTTTCGGTGCAGCAAACTGTCACTTTGCGCACTAGTTGCACAAATAACTATAGTCTACTGGAGATTGGTAATAATGGTGTAACAACTGAAACTGGTATCGCAAAATGTTCTCATGAATATTTGTATTTTTCTTCTTTTTCTTCTTTTTCTTCTTCTTCTTCTTCTCCTTCTTCTTCTTTTTATTCTTCTTCTTTTTCTTCTTCTTCTTCTTCTTCCTCATCTTCCTCCTCCTCCTTATCGTCCTCCTCCCCCTCCTCCTACTCATCCTCCTCCTCCTCCTCCTCCTCCTCCTCCTCCTCCTCCTACTACTCCTCCTCCTCCTCCTCCTATTACTCCTCCTCCTCCTCCTCCTCCTCATCCTCCTCCTCCTCCTTTCACGGTTTACTGGAAACCTTTTCCTTGATGCCTTTGGTAATACAACCTGATGCCTTTGATAAGGCATCATTGCCTGTTCCGAACCTCATCGTCTCAGTTATCGGACCATATTTTTCTTGGACGTCCTCTAACTCTTCTCCCAATCGGTTTGTTTTTACCAATATCACTGGTAAACTTCTAGTACTGGTGTACTTTTGTACACTGGTGTTTTTACCAATATCAAATACTTTCATTCGATGATATAGTGAGGTCCACGTTATAATGGCAGTGCAGGATTGACAATACTGTTGCTGTCCTTTTCTATCATAAAACAAAACAGATAGCGCTATCTCTCTCTAGCTTTGCAATGTTATCTGTTTTCCAGAATTTTTTATTTTTCATTTTTGACAGTGACTGTACAAAAGTAGACAAAGAATTCTCGGCCGCCATTTTTTCACTTCATTCTATCAAAATACTTTAGTACACAAGTCGTATAATTGATTTAAAATGTATTTTTGAAACGATGAAATAATTTTTAGACATTACCGTATGAGAAACACAAATTAAAATACCTGAAATGACATTTTGGAAGTAGATAACTAAACATCCTAGACTTCATACATGCTTCAGTTAGCCTACACGTATAGGTTAGACCTACTCGTACCGGTATAAATAATATTGGAAGGTTATTTCAGAATTATTTCCATTAAAATTACTTATTTTTAATAGGATTTCTATTTTTCTCTTATTTCGAAAATAAATTGGAATAGAATGCCTATCAAATAACTTAAGTTCTGTTGTTTTGAAATTCAGATTGGTGTATCACAGCTTTCTAAAATAGCCGCCATTTCAGGTTTGTATAAAAATAAAATCTTATCTCAGTTATGGAAGCAAATTTTCGAATCAAATTATAAAAAATATATATTCTTGATTGAATTATAATTATTATTATACCAAATGTAATGGGATGAATTGAGTAACAGCTGTGTACACTCAGTGGCAAAATGGAGAGACTTGGCAACGTTTTTCTCCTATCTTTCTTCACTGCCATTATAACGTGGACCTCACTATAGACGTATTGAGATTGCATATTCTTGCTAATTCAAGTACTCGGGTAGCTTTATACTTTTTCCTAAGTTACGTTGAAAAGTGGCCATTGCTGCACTGATTACAGAACGCAAAGAATCACTTTTCAGCTCTAGTACGGGAAAAATTTTTCTGCACTCCAGATTTGCAACATGGCAACGCAATAGTATATTTCGCACCTAGAGCAGAAAATGAGATTTTTCCAGCTCGAAATCGGTTTTCAAGTCCGAGGCCGTAGGCCGAGGACTAGAAAAGATTGAGAGCTGGAAAAACATTTTTGCCCGTGGTGCGAACGATATTTTTCGCCACACTACAGGTATTGCTGACAAAATAAATAAAGAATACAAAATAAAGAATACTCGTTAAGCTATCGTACCTATCTCTTGATTTTAGTGGTAGAAGATTTGCAGTCAGGATTTCAGATTCTTTTAAAATTTCACTTGGAATACCACAGTCATCTTCAAGCATTTTTGAAAATTCGGAATGCACTAATCAACAATAAATAATTGAATAAAACTGGTTGCGAAGCGAATTAGTTTGATTCGAAACTGGAACTAAAATCATGGCGACTTCAGCTTATTATGAAAGTGGACACTCGCCCGATCTAGCGGATGACTTATTAATAATAATTAGCGCGTTGTTTCCAGCCATAAGCGGCTGGAAAGAGACAACTTTCTGGCCTAGACCGGAAAAGAAACCCTTTTCTGACGTCGTCTGCAAACAAGGTCTTTCAGATCTACGTAGGGACTGGAAAACAGCTGCTTTCTGTGCAGTGTGGCGAAAAATACTTAGTAGGTTATATGGAGCAACAATGCAGCAAAATCAAAATGAAGTTGGTAACAGTGACTGCTGTGGCTGCTATAGTGAGCAGAGGTGCAACGAAGCACAACGCGCTAATTATTATTCATTATATATTATAACCAAGGACAACGAGGACTTTAGGATTTTAGGATTAAGGTTTTTATCAATAATAAAATTACACAGAAAAACATTTGATGGATTTCAGGCAATTTTACCCATAATTACCCACTTTTCATATTCAATGGTAACTGTAGGAAAAACTTAATGTGAAATACGTGCGCAAAGTTCCTCTGCTGCACTCAAGAAACCATTCCGCCCTCGCCTACGGCTCGGGCGTAAACGTTTCTTTCGGTGCAGCAAACTGACACTTTGCGCACTAGTTGCACAAATAACTATTTCCCCTCAGCAATTGTTTTTGATCAATTTGTAGGCTATAGAAAAGTATTGTTATGTAATACCATTGTGTGTTGCCAGAAGCAACACATTCACACTGAAATTCATATTGTACGGAGCCCCAATCCATATACTTCTTCAAATCTTAGGTATCCTTCAAAAACGACAACCGTTTCGAACAAATAACAGAATACTAGGTGAGGAAATGTATTCGCATAAATTCTATCCGTCTCTGTCTGACAAGAGAAGCATCTTATTCATCATTGTCTCAGTTCAAATAGGATTCTGTTGCAACAGATAGCTTCCTGCAAATCTGTCATGTATAAATCATAGACATTTTCCCAAATGTATGGCTCTAGTCTCAAACATTATTCTGTGAATCCACTTGGGAACTGATCGAATTTGTTTTCATGCAATATTTTCACTCGTTCAACAAGAAGTATATTGATGGATGAAAACCATAGGTTTTTCTATTTTCTGCATACTATAGTATGAATCAGAGTTCTATCCACAATCCGACTAGATGGGAAGGAAAAATGGTATTGGGAGAAGGTATAGCCTAATACACAACATTTTATAGCCAAGGCATCTTTTCAGATAATACGAATATCATTTTGGTAGGCAAACTATCGCATTCCCGAAAATCATACGGTGACGTAAAGTCGAACTATATAACACAAACATGTTCTGACATGCAAGCTCTCTGTTTCTGCTTTACATTAATATTATCAAAACATTTGAATAATACAAATACATTTGCCATTTGAAAGCAAAAACCCAACCTACTAACCTACCTTTTACCTTTCAAACCTTTAAGGCTGTACAAAGGCTAAAAATAAACTTTCTACCGGTGATATTTTTTTTTAATTTTCTGATTTGTATAGTATCAAGCTATTAAAATGTAGAAGTTTTTTCAGGAAAACATTTTTTTTCCGATCATTACTTTTTGAGATATGAGCGCCTAAGATTTAAATTTTTGGGACAGAACATTTCAAATCCGGTAAGAGATAAATCCATGAGATTTAGAGGTATTTTTGAAATAGTAAAACAAAAAGTTTCTGAAATATCAATTTTTGAGAAAGTTATTCAATTTACCGAAAATGACCAAAAATAAATCAACTGAAAGTTATTTAAAAATGACAAAAAAGTCATTTTTGGTAAATTGGATAACTTTCTCAAAAATATTATTCAATTTACCAAAAATAACTCAACTAAAAGTTATTTCTGGTAAATTGAATAACTTTCTCAAAAATTGATATTTTCAGAAACTTTTGGTTCTACTATTTCAACAATACCATGATGAATCTATCCTCTAAATCTCATGGATTTATCACTTCCCGAATTTCTAATGTTCTGTCCCAAAAATTTAAATTTTAGGCGCTCATATCTCAAAAAGTAATGATCGGAAAAATAATGTTTTCCTGAAAAAACTTTCACATTTTAATAGCTTGATACTATACAAATCGAAAAACTTTGAAAAATATCACCAGTGGAAAGTTTATTTTTAGCCTTTGCACAGCCTTAAGGTCTCTTCATATTTTAGGTCGTGTTTATATTTTACAGTTTGGCTATACGTCAGCCAAATTTCGGGGATGAGATATTTCGATTTTCTATTACTCTATGTATACTCACAGTAGCCATCTTGTCTACTTAATAACTTTAGAAGCTGCGAACAGACCCACGCACCACGAACATTTATGTTCCTCTCATTTTCATCCTACTGTCTCGTTACAAATACAGATATAATAAGCTAAAAATCAGCTGATGAAAGGAGCGAAATGCTCGCGTTCGTAACGCACTGTGCGCACCTAAATATTTCAATCCATTTTCCGAAGACATGAGATGAGCATATGCATAAGGGCCAAGCCACATGCCGCTTTTTTCGGGCGTTTTTGCACTGGCGTCGGTCGAGTCCGCAGGGGAGAAAGCTCGCCGATTGGCTGATTGGGTTGGCGTTTTAGAATCAGCTGATAATCAGCCAATCGGAAAGCTTTCTGGCCTGCGAACTTGTTCGCCGCCAGTGCAAAAACGCCTGAAAAACGCTAGATGTAGCTTGGCCCTTACTCTTGAACTTGAGACGGTCCATTCCAAATTAGTGAGCCTACTCTGCAAGTGTCTGTTGAATTTTCCCAGATTGTCTTGTAAATCAACGTTGAATTAATCAATAAATGAACACAAATACATCAGAATAAATTCTATACTCTGTGCAAAATTACTTTTGACTTGGGATGTACATGCGCAGCAGATAAGGAATACAGCAGTAGGGATACAACGGCGGCGATGTAGCAATTCTGAACCGGCCAGCGTTCTCTAATTTCTATAGTGAGGTCCACGTTATAATGACAGTGGATGAAGATAGAAGAATAGCGATGCCGATTCTCTGCACTAATTAATAATATTTCTACACTGTCAAAAACATTATTGGCATCGTTGTGGACCTAGAAAAGGATAGTACCACCGGCTTCATCGAATGATTGACAAGGATACCAAAACCAAAGTTGATCAAATATTGTCATTATAACATGGACCTCACTATAGTGAGTATTCAAGCGCTCATGCTAAGCTTACGAAGTTTTCTCTCAGCAAGCACTGACTAGACTGATTCTAATCGACAACTGGGCTTTCACCTATGACTGTACATCACAGTAATTGGCTAATCTCCCTCAATTTCTCTGCGCCGTATATTCGTCCAAGTGAACGGTGATTTTTTACAGAGCATTTTCCATTCCTATTTTTTTGTCAGCAAGCGTGCTCGCTCAGATTATCTTGGTAGAGGCATGAATGTCATGATATTCATGAGCCTTACGATTATGCTCACGTCCTTCATGACTATCGCCGTCATTGTCCGATTTCAATATGGAGGCATCGAGGTGAAAAAGTCAATTTGAGCGGCAGGATCACCAGCAATAGCATCTTTAAGGGTAAGACGTGCAAGAATGCCAGCCTAGCTCCACTTTGTCTCGGTACTATACTGCTGCCCTACAAATTCCTTTCGATCCTCTCTTTATTATCCCTTTTCTTCCTCCGAGCATTCCTTTCGATCATCTTCCGGACATACACAACTAGCGCCCAGCGGTCAAATGGGAGTGATACATGGCTCCGATACACACGTTCACTGTTTACGTCGTGACGTCATCACTGCCAGTCACATTATTTGTCTGTCTGTATCCCTCTCTCACTCTCTGGAAGTGATAACGGTATAAACTTTAGGACAACTATCTGCTTTTTATAACGACCATTCCTTAAAAATTCGACTCCAAAAGTGTTCCATTGATTTAGCTTGACTTGTGACAAATTTTGAAATCATGAATACATCGAATTACCAGCTCTGACAGTATGTTGAAAAGGTTGACGACCGGGAATCCCCCGGTTTGTCACAACCACACCCCATCAACTTTTCGATAATTAGCACATATTGACTCTTTCAGGCTGTCACCATGAGTGAGAGAATGAAGTGTTGATATGTTTGCTACACTGAGTGACGGAGGTTCAAAGTTATTAGTGTTTGAAGGTTTTAAGTATTCAAAAAATATATCTTCATCTTTCACCCACATTGTCTCTGTCGTTAAAACAAAATTCAGAAATGAAAAGTCAAAGCATTAGGATGATTAATTGAGACGATGTGTCTGCTAGAATCAATTTGACAGAGATTATTCATTCAAGATGACTGTAGCTTAATGAATGATTGCTCGTACAATCATGGTTCTAGCCCAATCTTTCAATATCAATTAGAATGTAATTATAGGATAGAAATATGTATCTCATCAACTTAGCTAATATGTTGTCATAATACAGTAGTGGTTTGCTTGAAGCTTCCTTAGGATACTGTAGTGAATTTGAATCTCGCTCCTTCAGTCGGAACATAATGTCGGCTGCTAGTGAGAGCGACACTCATGGTGTTGACACCCACGTCATCACTCGTGATGACGTCACGGACATTCACTTTGTCCCGTTCAATCTGTGAGTGCCCAAACACATTTTGACCGCTGGGCGCAAGTTGCAGATTGCCCATCTTCCTCCACTAGACTCTTTCTTTCTTATCTCCTTCTCTCTCCTGCTTGGTTTGTCCTTCAACCTTCCTCACCCTTTCTTCTCCTGCTCTTCCATCCACTACTACCTCGTTTCCTATATTTCTTATTCTTATTCTTTCTCTACTTCTTCCGCTTCTTATTCTCCTTGTTTCTTCTCCTTCTCCTTCTTCTTGTGTTTCTTCTTTCTCCTCTTTTTCTTCCTCCTCCTCTTCTTTTTCTTCCTCTTCTCCTTCTTCTTCCTCATCTTCTTCTTCTTCCACTTCTGCTTCTTCTTTTCATCATCTTTCTTCTGTATTTTTTATCATCTCCCTCGCCACTCTCTCAACTATCATTCTCTCCCTTCATTATATCTCTCCTCTCATTCATCCTCCTCCTCTGCATTTAATCATTACTACTCCTCCTTCTTCTCGCTCTTCTTCTTAATCCTTTTTTGTCATAGTCCAATTTCAGCTGCTTTACATCCATGAAATGAAGCCGGTGAACAGCTGATTGTGGAACAAATAAACATTGTAAGAGATTTGTTGAATAACTGGCAAAATCAATAAATGAAAAGATTTTATAGGTCTCAAGCAAACAGCTGCTTTGTTATCGCTGGGTGCGATATCAACAAACTAGAGATTAGATAATAACGGGTATCCAGGCTACAGTTTTGAACAGCCAAATAGAAAGGAATATTATTGCTATTTATTCAATTATATAAAATAATGAATTTTTGAGGTTAGGTTCTATGATACTTACTGGTCGGCAACCTAAATAATCGGTCAAGCCGTATAAATTTAAAATAAGCCAGACACCTGTGGCAAATTTAGTTGCATACAAATAGCATTCGCTTAAAATGTGATCAGAGGATTGGTAACCACATGGCATGTTAATGTAAAAGGAAAAACATTTTAAAAAATACCAAAATATTTATTATGTCATACGAGCATGGACAAAATATATAAAATAAATAAAAATATTAAGGAAGTGAGGTATATCTTACTTGGCGCATGAATACATTTGTAATTTTAGAATGTGCCAATCAAAACAGTAACTGACCGGCGGTAAAAGCAAGTCAATTCAAAAATATACTTTATTTATTATATAAATGATAAGAATTTGTAAATTATACAATACTCAGTTCATGTAACAGATGTAAATTGAATAATTAAAAAATATAATATGTGATCTTTATGCAATAACCTAGCAGATTGACACGGACTATTTCGAATTATGTAATTGCGTAGTAGTTGGATATTTAAATAATATGCAAATTTTAAATTACGGAAGTAGGATCGTGGAAAGAATAGGGGTGGATCACTTGCTTGTCAGAGGTCACCGGGAACAGCCACCAATTATATAGAGCACAAGATCCCTTTTTAGCAATAAATTGTACGTTTTAAAAGTTTAAGTTTGAATTTAAGAATTAATTTCATGAGACTCAGTGAGGTCGTATTAAGGCGTGAGTCGCATGAAAATAAATAAATCAATATTCTCATTGGAGAAGAGGACATCAGCCCACCAGAAAGGCCTAGGACATCGAAAGAATCCGGATCGCCATCATACTTTGTAAAATTCGACGAGGATGGATTCTTCATGGTATTGTTGATTTAATAAAATAAAAATGTTTTGAGAATATTAATTTTTGAGAAAGTTATTCAATTTACTAAATGAAAAAAGTTATTTTTGGTAAATTGAATAACTTTATCAAAAATTGATATTCTCAGGTTTTTTTTATTCAATCACCAATACCATGAAGAATTCATCTACCAAATCCCATGGATTTATTTCTCACCGAATTTGAAATATTCTGTCCCAAAAACTTGAACTTTAGGCTCATATCTCAAAAATTAAAGATCGGAAAAAAAATTTCCCTGAGAAAACTTTTCCATCTTGATAGCTTTATGATATACAAATCGAGAAACTATGAAAAATATCACCAGTAGAAAGTTCATTTTTAGCCTTTGCACAGCCTTAATACAAAGAGACATGATCATAGGACAAGAGACAGTATCAAAGGTACAGAAGTACGAATGGGTGTAGCCTATAAGATATAGTACAATCCAATGTACCTAGAATACAATAATTCTAGGTACATTGGTACAATCGGTAGGAGCCATTTTAACATGTGCAATATTGTTTGATTTTAGTGAGACTGTCTCGAAGCTGTCGTTTGTTCGTGTGTTTGTACAGTGAAATTCAACTAGATGTACAGATGTAGAATTTTCTCACAAAGGTATGATTGATATGAAGTATGATTGTCATATTTTTATTCAATGCAATTCATAATGAGTCTTTCCTCAAGACATAGTGAAACGAAATCCATCCTGGTTGACAATCAATAGTAAAGTGTATAATCAGTAAACTTGATACATCATCATGAAGCAATGAATAATCTTTGCACTTTGGAACCAGACTATAGTTTAACTAAGAGCTATAAAAACTAGAATATTTTAGAATGTCAAATCACACAAATCATTCGTATAGTTGAGGAAAACTGACAAATACCTAAACTTCACAGAACGTTCATTTATAACTCAACTCACAATTTATTCGAATTCTTGAATCATCTTCTTTGTTCCACTATACCCGATTTCAGAAACTCACAACCTCCTCTTCCTGTCGAATAAGCCACCAATAACCTCTCTTCCCAACACCTCTCACCAACACAACAAACCATCACACACGTTCAGGGAACGTGAACATCACGAAAGTTCAGGGAACTTTCCGTTCCCTCTCGAATCAGAAGCAATATCGACGTCAGCGATTGTCGAGTAGTAACAACCACTTGTTGAATTCATCGTGACATTTTTCGATAATGGTCTGTCCAGAAATAGGCCTCTCTTTCCGAGAACCAAAGAAAGGCCTCTGCTATTTCCTATTCTCTGACGTCATACCGGACTTCTGTTCCTATTTTGGGAGCGACACACTGACCTATGACATTTTCATTGATGTAGTTGGTCATCCCCTTGATAGAAATTGTGCGTTTCAAAGACAAAGTCGATTATTCGATGAATTTCGTAAAAGTTTTTAAGGTGATTTAAGCTACAAACATGATTTAATCTAATAATTACAACTTTAGGCTACTAACTGCAATCGATTCATCTACAAATCTAGAAAAAAATTTCCGGTATTACTATTCATGGAGTGGAATAATTATCAATCACGTCCAAAACTGATCGATAGAGCTAGATTTTCTGAAGATTAAACTCATTGCTAGTTCTACCACTACCTCCGTAAACAAAGCCGTAGTCCATTCGTGTGACGTCAGCACAGGTAGCTCCTACACCAATAAAAACACTACTTGATATAGATCAGCTGAAATCAAAGAATTTTTATTGGTGTAGGAGCCCTACTTGTGCTAACGTCACACGAATGCACTATGGCTTTGTTTACGGAGGTAGTGATTCTACTCAGTTTCAATTTTTCATAATGACGTTGGAAGATGAAGAGACTGTTTAAAAACACTACTTGATATAGATCAGCTGAAATCAAAGAATTTTTATTGGTGTAGGAGCCCTACTTGTGCTAACGTCACACGAATGCACTATGGCTTTGTTTACGGAGGTAGTGATTCTACTCAGTTTCAATTTTTCATAATGACGTTGGAAGATGAAGAGACTGTTTGAGACAATCATCAACAAATATATTATGAAGAGCTTTAACATCATCACCCGGTGGTTCATGAACTAATTATTGATCATCATATTATTTCCAGTATCCTCACAAGACAGATATGAGCATCAATGTTTAAAATATCATCATCAACAAAATATATATCTTAATATAATAGCATAATATGTGATAGTGTGACATTTATCATTATATAATAGCATAAAATGTGATAGCGTGTAGTCAACGAGCACAGTATCTATCAGTATGAATAAGAAATTTTCAAACTTTAGAGAACATTTTTAAGCATCACATCTCAGTCTCATACTTTTTTCACATTCAAAAAGTTTCATAACATGATTTCTTTCAGTTAAGAACAATCCAACACAAATCAACAACTCCTAGTGCGCTAGCGATCAAATCCTAATACTCAATCACTTACGTGCTCTCACGTGGTAGACACTATAAAACCTTTTTTTTTTTTTTTTTTTAAGATTTAACTTTTTTTAAGATTTTTTTTTAATATTTTAAGATACCTAGAGTATTATCACGTGATAATCAGACCGGAACCAATAAAATACAGCCATCAAACCAATTTTAATCCCCCATCGAAAACAATAAATCCACCCATTCATTCCCAACAATCGGTACAATTCTCAATAAACTTTTCCCATTTATAGCGATCAGAAGGGGATGAAATAATCTTGAACCATTTTATCACCAGTATTTAGTCTCAGTATCCCGAGATGTATTTACTAGTGGCATTAGTTATTATATTATGTATCAGTGGGTAAGTACGTATTAGTATGTAGTATACTGATGGAATAGTATACTATAGTATGTATTCATTGCAAGTATATATACATCTATAGCTAACAGTTTGTAAAGAAATGATAATTCCACGCCATTTTACAATCAGTGGCCTAGTCTGAGATCTATTCATTGGCAGTATATATGTACAGGGACGAATATGGTATATTTACTCTATAGTATAGTATAACAATGGTATATTTATTCTATGATATATATGAGTGACACATAATATCATATATTATGTATTAGCAGTGTATCCACGTATGTATTTATTAGAAGTATATGACAGGGAGCTTCCCCATCTCTCAGCCATATTGTTGGCAAGTTAAAAAGTGTCGTATTGGCAAATAGAAGCGCTTGTGTAATAAAAGTCCCTAAGGAAGCCGATAAAAAGGCTTTACGACACGTTCTGAAGCTAAGACCGGCTGTAAATGTCATGAGGGCCGATTTCATTCGCATGGAAATCAGTCTGAAAATGACAAACTCTTCCAGCGCGAGCATTTCAAGCCATTACCTTGCCTTCTGTAAGCTTCACATCTGATACGCTGATGTAGGCGGCAATCGACCGTAATATCTCTCACGATATAAATTGAGTTGTAAATGTTTCAAATTTATTGCTGGAATAAATTTCCCGTCGCGAATTAAATTGTAGCATGAATATAGAATTGCGTTTGATCGTCGGTAGAATCTTGAGTTGGGCTTCTATCTTCCATACAACAATGAATCATTGAATGATAAAGACTAAGAGAGGAGATTCTTTGTTTTATATTTGCGAATAAAGTTGTGAATTAAGTTGAGGAATAAAATAGAATAGTCGGTAATCTTCAGTTGCCTACACCACAAAACATAAAGAGACGAATAGTAAAGGAAAGAGATCTTCAGTTTTCTATGACGGAATAAAATGTTGTAAAATGAATTCAATTGAATCGTCGATAAAATCTTCAGTAGTTGGTCATAGCATGTTGTTTATAACTTAAGTTCACAACACGAATTAAGTGAATTCTAGTTCACTGTTATTGATTATCTGTATAATAAGTTCAATAAAATCATCGGTAAAATATCGACGTGCTTCATTTGGAATAAAATTGAAATCAAAAGAAAAGAGAAGATATCAACCGGCCTCCATTGACGGGAGAAATCATGAATAAGAAATTCAAGATGATTGTCGGTGAAATTTCAAGCTTCTCACAACACACATAGAAATCTAGATGCAGAAGGGGGGAATTTTGTTAATAATAAATTCAACGAGGTAGGAATCTTTAGAGAGGAAGCTTTGGTGGATTGATTTATAGAATTTTTCATGAGATGGATATGAATAACACATGAGAAAAACATAAAGAACTTATAAAAAACAGTTACTCCTTTGTGGTAATGAGTGATAATGGAACTGAGTGGAGTATAATGGCCCCAATCACAAACAAATATAAAATCTTGAGTTGACAAAAACGAAATCCAGATTAGTTACAAGCCTAATACACGCCCCGCCCACTGTCTCTCCTGATTGGTCAAAATGTTGGATGTACTTCTGAATCCGGCCGGTAGATGGAGGTATCTACTGGGTGATATTATTGAGCTTTTGCTCCCGCAGTTGATAGCAATAATGCATTATCACCGTTCGTTGTATGTAAGATTTGGAAATCGCAATTCACAATGATTAACAATATTGTATCATCAATGATACGTTTGAGGGTTACATGTAAGAGCCCTAACTACGCTATCCTGGGTCAAAAATAAAGGCAGTCATCCTATTCTATTCTAGACGATCATTTTATTAAAAACATCACAAAACCGATGGGAATAGTTTGTTTATACGTAGAAATTTCTAATTCATCAAAGATTTATCCAAACTCTTATTTGTAGGTCATGAACACATTGACAACAACTAGAAAATTCTAAACCGAAATCGGGAATCGAGCCCCGGACTGTTCAACAATCTCATCCAACCGCAATTGGTTCGATTAAATAACTAAGCACAGTAATTGAATTCCAAGTCATCTCTATAGGAATTCTTGGGTCTCAAATTCAGTCTCCGAATGCCAGTTTCTAGAAAATTCTTGAAATAGTTCACAAATTAATGGATTCCGAGAGCCCCAAACTAATTCCAAGCCTCCATTACTTGGCACATTTCAGTTGAACTGGTTTTGCCAAACTTATTCTCTAAAACTTCATCAGTACTCTTACTTTCTCTCCATCAGTTATCTCTCATCATTTCAACATTTCTTCCTCATCAATTCCATCATTTCCCACGTTATACCTCATCATTTCAGCAGTTCTTTCTCATCATTTTCCACGTAGCAAATCCTAACGTCAAAGACGAGATTACCTTTTCTTTTCCTGTTGAATAACCTTCATTCTCCCAAAAGCAAGACAATCTAACCTCATGGGATATTTCTTCGATAATTTTCTGTCATTTCTTTTCACGATCAAATAAGCTTCCCGATACATTTTCACAGAGTTTTCTTGTTCCTGGTTCATCCATTCTCCAGTTTGATGGTTCCAATCCCAAAGAAAATAAGCTTCATTCATCGTCGAGTGAGGATTCTTTGCTTGTCCTTATTGTGGTTGAGTTCATTACATGGTGCTGGAGCTAGAATAATATGGCTCACAATATTACATAGATACATATTACATCGCATTTATCTCTTTTCTGTATAGGGCTACTTTTATAGAAATAGAAATAAAAATAAAAATCTTAATACCCTTTTTGAAATATTCAATCACAACATGTTTCGGACATTCATGCCATTTCCAAGTGATAAATTCCACTTAGAATTAAATAAAAATAATTTATTTCTATATTACATCGCATATAGTACGTATATAAGGGTCGATGTCAAACGAGGCAAACGACAGAAGAGTCCTGCGACAGTCGAGACCAGCGACGGTAGAGACCGGCGACATTCGAGGTCAGCGACGGTAGAGGACTCCTGAAAAAGTGGCCCCAAATGTCGCCTGCGTTAGGCGACAGTTGAGGCCACTCTAATTTTCGTACACTCCCGACAGTCGAGGCCTACGACCGTAGAGGATTGTAAAACAGTCCTCTACGGTCGTAGGCCTCGAATGTCGTCGGTCTCGACTGTCGCGCCCCCCGTATATAACATATGAATATTACATAGACCTCCAATAACTAAGGGTTAATTATTATTATTCGTATGACATAATTACTCTGATATTATACTTTTCGAATTCTAGTGGACTATTGTCAGGACCTCCCATATACTACCGGACCTGAGCCTGGAAAAAAATGGCCGCCGTATGTGGTGGTCCTGCTGAGAAAAAATCACTAACCAGCTGTTAGAGAGCGTCTCAGTTTGTCGAAATCTCAGTTCATCTAGTTCCCGTTTAAAATATCAATGCCGGCCACCACTTACGGCGGCCATTCTTTTTAGGCTCAGGTCTGGTATATAGGAAGTCCTGCTATTGTCTATTGATACAGTAATTTATTGATGGGAAGCAAAATAGAATTGGCGATTGTGGATAATGAAATGTAAGGTCAAATTGAGATCGTGCGACAGTAACTAAAGGTTTTGATGTGATGCTTCCAAAAACAATTTTCTACTAGATAAGTCAGGAATCTCTACGAGGAAAGCTTTACTACCAAATTCGAGATGACCGAGGATTTGAAATTTGAATTCCTTATTTTGTAGATCTGTTCATCCCATTTGCATTTTGAAATTATCAATATGAAATAAATTGATGTTCGACTGGCTACTGCTCAATTACCGAAGAATGATCAGTGGCTGGAAACGTGAAAAGCCAATTCAGAGAATCAATGAGCTCAGACTGTTTTGAGAACAATTTCCTGAGTTTTACGTGCATGTTAAGGTGCGTACAGATATACGCGCCTCCAACACGCTCCGCGATCGCTCCGATCATGAACGTTACGGGAGATGTTAGCTCTTCTCGCGTTCCACTCTTGCTCCCCGGTCGATCATCAATCGATCTGCTCGAGTGACGTTCAATTGCGGAGCAGAGCGAAAGTCTGTACGCACCTTCATACTTTACATTCACATTACATTTCCCCAATAGTAATGAAACAAATATATTTCACAGAACCTCTTTGTCCAATTACAGATGACATTGCCAAAAATTTCACTACAATGAATAACAGAGGTCCAGTGAATCTATCGGCTCAACAATAATACTCAAAGCAAGCAATCGATTCGAATTGGAATCACTTCAATCCAGATTAATGAAAGTTATTATTATGGACCATGCTAATAATGGAAAACATTCGCAATTTGTGAGGATGTACAGCAATATTATTTAACATGTCATATGTTTGACAATGCCAGCTTACTCTCTCCAGTAATGCTCACTCACACTCTCTCACTCTCTCTCTCTCTCTTTCTCGTCATCAATCTCTCTCTCTCTCTCTCTCTGGCAATGTAAGATGGATTTAAGTAATATCAAAATATCTCTCTCTATCTTTCTTTTGACATCAATCTCTCTCTTTCGCTTCCTTTCTCTCTCTCGGTATATCTTTGCTTCTCTCACTTTTCCTTTGCCAAGTAAAGCCGATCCTAATCCGAAATCCGATCCATTAGCTCAATCCAAACTGTCAATAAAACCTCGTTTACCAGCTTATCGTATGACTTAAATTCATAATAGACTTAAAAGCTACAATTTGCCGGAAATTGAACACAATGAATTATCGATTGAAATTCATGGCCGGGTTGGATGAGAATCGATTATTATGAAGAATGTGTATTATGAATAAATTATTGTATTCATTGACTACTCTACGGTTTTTTGTTGAACTCAATATTTGATTATTGTAATCCTGTAATGTACTTGTCATTGAATAAAGATTTATTTATCTATTTATTGCTGGAATTTATCATTTGAAAAACACTTTCCTTGATGACACCATCAATCTGCCCAGGCTGTATACACTCAGATGTAGGCGATCAGTAGCTTCATGCCAAGCTTCTCATTCTTAGAACTCCATGGATAGAAATAAATGAATTGAGATTTCAAATTTCTCATTTTTAACATCTTCCATTCATTATGGAACAGTTTCGGGCTGTGCCTGTTGGTCCTTCCCCAATCATTTCAATGATTTGTTCTTTGTATCTGAATAAATCATTTTTAATTTTTGTAAATATTCTCGATTGAAAAAGCAGTAGTACCATACTTGAAGTCACAGAGCTCGAAAACCCTTCTTCCATGAGGAGTCTTGTATTGTATTGTCATTCATCTATAGTCACTCATTTTCACTGAATGTGGAAGTTACCACGCTTATCACGTCCTCGTTTAGCATTCAACATCAACGAATTCTCTTCTATTCAAATTCAATCTATTAGAATTTGACACAATTTACAAGTATTACTCTACTTGATGTCATGAGTCTCAATGTCGAAGTGTGCCATGAGTCAGTTTAAAAACCAGTGAATACTACTAGTATATTATTGCTCACAAAAGAGTCTATTATTTCTGAATGAATAAGCACTGGATTAAGTTATTTGTGAGTGCTTCAAATATTAGGCTTGAGAGTGATATTATTTGAAATTCAATCCATACTGATTATTTATACTGTTTTTTGTTTTGTTTTGTTTCACATAGACTCGTGGGGTGCTACACGATAGTTTAAGGAAATTGATCCAAGTATGTAAAGAACTTTTTTCAATATTGTAAATGTTTCTTACATGTTTGATAAATACCTCTGACATGAGATACATGACAGAGAAAAATATTAATATAATACTGTGAGTAGTTTTTGGAATCAAAGTCATCATTCAACGCCTCAAAATTGCTACAATTATCAGACTAATTGTGACTGATGTTTTTGAAATCCAATTTAATTAAGACTGATTATTGGTACTGAAACTGGTTTTTAAAATAGGATTCTTTATTCAACTTCTTTCCTAATTTGAACCTCATCTCAAATTATTGAATTTTCATCAAGCAATGAAAAGATTTATAGGATATTCCTCGTAACAATTTAAGCTAAGCCTATTTCTCAATCTACACAAATTGAAAAGTTGAAATCATTTCAAAACCTAGTAAAAAGAAAACTGATCAACTCTCAGTAATTTCTACACTTTACTGATGCGGTTGGAAGATCCCTGGTCCGTTCCTGCAAGATTTTACGAGTTTTCCGAAAGAAATTGGAAAACCAGTCGTCCATTGAAGACAGAAAGTAGAAATCGTCTGAAAAGCGGGAATCTGAACTGAGAAGCCGGCACAACTAATGATTGGGAAAGCATCTCATTTACTCCTTTCGGGGTTACCCTTTCCGCCATTAAAGGGATGAAAACTCGACTTCCATTGGTCGACTTTCAAAAACCGCAGAGAGTAAACAGCATTGGTCTCTCTCTCAAGCATCACTCAACATTAGCTGAGAAAAGCTGTGGCTGAGGTTTTCTATTAGTCCGAGAGATTCTTACTTTTTCAAGAAATCGCTATTGGGAAAAATGTAGTCTTGTTCGGATTTATTCAAGATAATTCTAATATAAGTATTGTGTAATGATTTTTTTGTAGGCTAAAATAATAATTGTAAGAGTATTAGACTATAACCAATTACGAGCATTATATTAGAGGTATCATTGGCATCGAAGTGATACATTACTATGTAATGATTTTTTTAATATAATTTTTATAATTACAGTATGGTTTGGTATGTTGGGGTGGAACTTTAAAACTATTATTAATAGGTTAAGAATAACCCAGAATCATTATTTATAAGATTGATAATGTTTAAAAATGTAAGAGAGAGTTATTTTCCTTTGTATGTAAATTTGAAAATAATGCCTATCCAAAATTCATTCGTTTTTAAAGTTTTAAAATTGTTTTATTTGAAAAGCGGATACTGTGGTACGGAAAATCTTTATTACAATATGAGAAGCGTTAACCAGCTACTGTGTAGGACACCAAAGGTGAGCAGGGAAATTTTTAGGCACTCGTTTATGTACTTAGGACCTTATATTTACAATAAATTGCCAATTGAATTGAGAAGGTGTGATTCCTATATTATCTTTTGTGAGAGAGCAAAGAGCTGGTTATTCACAGTGAACGACGTATGGATGGTTAGAATTGTTGTTAGATAATGGTGCAGGTTGAGCTAGCATTGTTCAACGGTACCATTCTCATAAAAATATTATTATTCCACTAAGGCATGTACGGTATTATATTAATTATTACATTTGAATGCATTTCATTTATTCCAGTTTTTGGTTTTCTGGGATGTTTGAATTTATTTGTTTTTTTATCTCATGCGCTACAGGCAGTAGTTTCAGTATTGTTTTAGCAATCTTAATCACCTAGACTAGACTCACAGCTTTTATTTTTATTTTTTTTCATACAAGTTTATTTTTATTTTTATTATTTATTATTTAAGTTGATAATGTTTTTACCTTGTTAATTATACTTTGATTATCTGATCACACAACTGGATACGTGATCAGTATAATTTCCAAGATACTATTTAATTTCTACTTTTGTAATTTGAGGAGGAAATAAATTCATTTATTCATTTATTCATTTATTCATAATCGATGGATCTGTAATACCAAACTGGAACTGGAACGAGGATTTTTATTCATATATTTGCTTAACGAAACATAAATTGATAGATTAATGAAAAAAATTAAGGTACACCAATTCCCAAATTTCTATACGTTTCAAGGTCCCCTGAGTCGAGAAAATGTGATTATTCAATATTGCAAACTGTTGGCAAATGTTGATTCTATTAAATCATTCACTATGAAGAGATAGCAAACCTCGTCTGTCTACAGCGTTATTGTCCTGTCACCAGCTGGCTCAGATCTTTGAATAGTAGACTTGGGATGCGCGGGAACACTAGCGTCAGGTGATCAATTTTCATAACGGCAAGGAAAGTTGTGTGAGTGCGCCACACCAGATTTTTGTTTCTATTTTAACCGGATATCGTGATTATCTGTTTCCAAATTTTCCAAGACAAAATCATATGGTCAATTCATTTCTGTTAGTTCACAGGAACATTTTTTTCTCAATGAATAGTTTGCTAGAAAAATATGAAAGATATAAATTGAAACTCAGGGAGAATTTTTATTTCTTTATTTTTCCACGAATATTACATTATTACATATTTCATCAATGGAGAAAAGAAATGAAGTTTATATCCCATGTGTCAAAACAACGAACAAATTTTTCAATTTAAAAAAATAATTTCTCTGAACATCCAAAATTATCATAAAAAAACTATCCAAATATTCACAATTTTTGATTTAGTTTGAAATCTTCTTTGCCTGCCTATAACACTGGAAACCATAGTTGGCTAGGTATCTTCCTCTCTTTTTTCTCTTCTCCAACACACCCAACCACAAAGCCCATGGTTTTTTATATTTGTAACATTTTATTGTGTTTTATTTGTTTCGTAATTCTTTGTAATTTTGTTTTGTGTGTTTTTAATAAATTAATAAATAAAAATAAATATATCATTGGATTGGAAAATAAAAATGTTGTTGTTCAAGGAATAACATCTTACAATTTAACACCAGCTGTTATATTCAAATTAATATACCAGCATGAACTGTGAAAATCCAAACACAGCTGTGTTTGAGAAGAAAATACCCAATTAGCACCGTACGAATTAAAACCTGACATTATTATGAAAGCCTCATTCGTTTTCGGTAACGAACCGAAACGAATGAAACCGAATGCGTATGAAGCTAGCCTAACTCATTCAACTCTTCAATAATTACATTGAAACAAAATTCTATCAATGTTATTCATCCTGAAATTACTATAACAAGTATTTTCGTTAGTCAAATCAGGAACAGAACATGACATTCGTTAGTTGATAGAATCGAAGAGGAAGGGGAGGGAATACATGTTCATGAATGAATAGATAATATAGATGATAGATATAGGTAATATATAATGATTCTCATAAGGTAAATCTCATGAGTGAATTAGGATAAGGTAAATGAGGTGAATGATTCTCATACTAAATGAGGAGAGAAATACATTCAACTCAATAAATAAGGTGATAATTACCACCAAATTTTACTTAAACAACATTCCTGTTTCCTACAGGAACAAGAACTCGGTTAGCACAGTATCACATACAAGAGTGGTTCCCTACCAACAAGAGACCCATAGATACTTCAGAGTATTCGGGGTGTTGCTCGCTCGTTAGACTCTTGCTAGCATACTTGAGGTCACAAGTCAAGAATTATGATTGATGAGGTATGCGCCACACACCATTACAAACAATAAGAACACCCCCAACTGACTTGCAAAATGTTCACGGAACGGGGGCGATAACTCTCCATATAATTCTCGAGTACACATCCATGTAGTAGCTGAGTCAAAGCAGTGAGATTCACGTGTACCTGTCAGCATTTCTAATAGCACGTCATCAACGCTCCCCATTTAACAAACGCTGACAGATTCTTATCAATCTAACTACATTGAGATCTAATCTTTACTATCAGTATTTCTGATAAACAACAGCAGCACTCCCCATCTAACCTATGCTGACAGATTAAGGTGAATCTTACTATACTGTTGACGCTCAAATTTGAATAACGCGCGCTTTAATGGCCGCTAGTGACGTCACTACTGTTTGTCAGTGTCACTAAAAGCATCGTGATTAATCCAGCAGCCACAAAGTGGAAGGTTGTGATCCTTCCAATACACCAACCACTGGAATAAATCTGGAGCATTTGCGTGCGTCAGTGCCAGCTGCAAGATGTGGGAGTGAATGACGTTATCCTATGACGTCACGTGACAGCTGTGACGCAATCACCCCCAACCACTACAGTGAAATTTATCTCAAACTGTCAGTATTTCCTAAAAATAAAGCTTCAACCCTTCCCGTCCAACCAATGCTGAAAGTTTCAACCGGATTTCACAACAACCTTTTATCCCAAATGACACGAATTTTAACAATAGAACTGCGATGGGAGTTTTTGGACAGCTGGAGATAATTAGAATTGAATTGGTGGATTATCATTTCATGCTCAATAAATTTCTGGTGGTGATAGCAATAATCTGTTAAACTTGTTGATATGGGAGGAAAATATGTGGGATCGAGTGAGAATACATTTTACCGTGTGTTGATATGCAAATTGAATTTGGTTTGTCACCATCAGCAGTTCCATTACGAAACCTTAATAAATTCCCTGCAGAATTGAATTCATTTTCCTAAACACGCGTAATCAGTCGTGATGATTATTATGATCCATCCACTTCATTTTCTTTCTTTTATCCTTCCAACATTCTCTTCTGAGCGGATATTGATAAATAGTTAAGAGATTTATTATTCGTTTAAATTGACTATATGAGTTGAGAAAGAGCTTATGAATTTCAAGAGAGTCTGAGATGCTTGAGGAAGTTTGAACTATATACGTTCAACACTATAATCACCTTGCAAATATCCAAATAATCTTGATGTCACAAGTAAGTATTGTTCTACATCCTTATTTTAAAAAATTCTTGCGAAGCTACTGTAAGGCTCTACTCACACTTTCGCGACTCAAGTCGAGAAGAGACTGCTAGTCTCTTCTAGAGACTAGAGCCGCAGTCTCTTCTGCAGCATGTGTTATTAAATGGTGACGTCGCGGAGACAAGAATCGACTGGTCTGAGTGTCACCATTGGAAACACATGCTCTCGTCTAGAGTCGAGTCTCTTCTCGACCTGAGTCGCGTAAGTGTTAGTTGAGCATAGACTTTACACTGGATAAAATTATGTGGATTTATTGAACCAAGGATTTACCCCCCCCCCTCTTCACCATACGATAACAAAGTCTAGTGACATCTATATCACGGATTTCCCGTTGAGTAGGATGAGTATTAATTTCATACTACTAATATTAACATATTACTATACAAAGAGTTGTTTTATTGATATCATCAGTATTATAATATTATATATTATTATCATCTTATAATTTTCTTCTAAAAAAAATTTGTTTTGCTGAAAACATGAGTGTGTGTAGCTAAGTAATACCATAGAGAAACAATAGCGTAAGTAGATATCCCATGGTATAGGGCGTTTATGTCGCAACTTTCACTGTTATATCAAGCCGATAGTTCATATAATTCTTTCCCTTGAAGCTGTGTGACACTGGTAGTCTCTCATATTGTGCCGTTCATACACTCTCACCCCAACAAAACAGTAGAAATCGACAATAATCAACAGTAATCGGCTTGAGATAACAGTAAAAGTTGCGACATGAACGCCCTATACCATGGGAT
Organism: Nilaparvata lugens; assembly: GCF_014356525.2. NCBI lineage: Eukaryota > Metazoa > Arthropoda > Insecta > Hemiptera > Delphacidae > Nilaparvata > Nilaparvata lugens. The sequence goes on from NC_052509.1 coordinate 2,955,768, forward strand.
ATCTACCTATGCTATTGTTTCTCTATGGTAATACCAATATCTTGTGTTAATATGACGATTTTATTGCAAAAATGTGAATTTTAATTGATGAAAATACGCGAAATGTCATTTCCCCGAAAAAACATGAAATAGTTACTTAGTGACTTTTACCTCTAAACCGACGATATGATAAAGCAGTCGAGTTTGTAACCGAGATTTGAGAGAACAAGAATAATTCAACGGATGACAGCAAAAACAATCTATCAACCACGAAGCTTCAAAGCAATAACCAGAATGAATGAAAAACGACAATATCTGATATCATGCTTGATTACCATGTTGGTATCACTCCCTATTTGAGCAGCTTCCAGTTAATAAACGAACACAAAATGGAACAAATCTTCTAACATGTAAATTAATGAAATCTGAATTTGTTCTGTATTATTTACCCACATCTATCGTGAATAGGCCCAATTAAGCATAATATTAAATGGAATATCCCTTAACCCATCATTTCGTTTACTTGATATTATATCACCTAGTTATCTAGTCGATTAAATAAGGGTTTGTTTCTGCTGAGTGTCATATACTCAGTCGACATGCAATCAATTGCGCAGACAAAATACATACGTATACTTTTTCACCATAGTGCATTAGTTCCCATCTGTCATAGCCGTTTTAGTTCTCACACATATCAGTTACTACTACACGCTGTTCCCTTATCATGTTTTTGTTTTATTTTGCTCCTCTTCCTCCTACTACTCCTCCCACTTCTCATTCTCCTCCTCCTTCTCTTCCTACCCCTCCCCATCATCCCCTTCCACATCCTCCTCCTATTACTTATCCTTTTGTTCCTTTTCCTTCAGTTTATTTTCCTCAACTCCTCTCCTTTACATCTTCCAATTCCTCCTCCAACTCCACCTCATTCTCCTCTTCCTTCACTATCCCTCCTTTGAAATCTTTTTTCTATTTTCGATTTCTTTCTTATTGTTTCATTTTCCTAGCCCACATCACGTGAAATACTCTTCCTCCTATTCACACTCCATCATTTTCCAGTTTTTCTTACTGTCGCTTTTCCTTTCTTCATCTTCTATTCTACTGTTCATATTCCTTACCTACTCCACCAATTCCTCCTCCTCTTCATCAAAAAATTCAAATCACATCTCCAAAAATTCAAGTCAAATTGAATCATCACCAAAAAATTCTTCAGTTTTTCTTGTTATCGTTGTTTCCTTTCAATTATTGTCTCTTTATGTTTTTCTTTCTACACACATCACTCATTCTTTCTTTTCTCACCGGATTGAATTTATAGTTTTTCCTACAGTTACGTTGAAAAGTGGCCATTGCTGCACTGATTACAGAACGCAAAGAATCACTTTTCCGCTCTAGTGCGGGAGAAATTTTTCTGCACTCCAGATTTGCAACATGGCAACGCAAAATACTTAGTAGGTTATATGGAGCAACAGTGCAGCAAAATCAAAATGAAGTTGGTAACAGTGACTGGGCTGCTATAGTGAGCAGAGGTGCAACGAAGCACAACGAGCACAGCATTAATTATATATTATTATAACCAAGGACAACATTTTTATTCAATTTGACAATAAATTAAGGTTTTTATCGATAATAAAATTACACAGATTTACATTTGATGGATTTCAGGCAATTTTACCCATAATTACCCACTTTTCATATCCAATGGTAACTGTAGGAAAAACTTAATGTGAAATACGTGCGCAAAGTTCCTCTTCTGCACTCAAGAAACCATTCCAAGTAAACGTTTCTTTCGGTGCAGCAAACTGTCACTTTGCGCACTAGTTGCACAAATAACTATTCCCAGTGCCATTTCTCTTTCTCACATCGACACACTGAACCTTTTTTCTCCCTCCTCAATCTTCCTTCCTTATTCTACTTATTACACCTTTTCTCTATCATCATCCCGGAGTAATGTGATTTTGATTTCAAAATCGAATGGGGAACTTAATAATTTTTATTGTTGGGTGAAAAAAACTCGGTTTATCAGAGATTGACAATGGTGTAATAACCGAGACCGGTCTTTCTAAGTATCAATAAATCTGTGGTTTTTTGACAATTTCTTAGTCTTTTTCATCCAATATGAATAATTACCACAATATCAACTTCTCAACTACACAAAGAAAAATTATTTTATCCCAATAATTCCAGTAGCCTTATAAAGAAAAGTAACGGTTTTCTCTTTATCTTCATTGTTCTACTATCCTTACTCCTCCCACTGTATTTCTATTCCTTCTCCCTATTAATTCAATTCTCTCTCTCTCTCTCTCTCTCTTGGTAGAGAGTTAGTGGGGAGGATATTTTTAATATTCTTCCCAAAGAATGGACATTGATATGTCCAAAGCTCCGCCAATTTATGTAGATGCATAACAATATGATTATTATCTATAGTTATTATATTACAAATTGCTTTTTCATATCATATACAGTTCAATAGTTATTTTCTTAGTCTATATTATGTAAATTCATCTATAACTTTGCTGTATTGTAAGCTATTGTATATAAGTGTATAAGCCAGTATATATTGTAATCTACATAAATAAAGTACTCAATCAATCAATCAATCAATCTCTTTCTCTCTTTCAACAATCAATTTGTGTTAACCACGTGTCAGCACCACATCAATCGATCGCAACGAGTGTAGTTCATTTTCATTATGGAATGCATAATGAGATGAGCCTGGCTTGATTAATTGCACTACCTACACGCAAATTGAATGAATTGCTGCCACGGTTTAGCTCACTCGCCATGTAAATGGTTTCATCCAATCTATTAGGAATTAAAGTACCTTCGTAAATAGAAACACAAGCTTGGTGGAGAATTGAATTTTCACTTCCATTAACCATTTTAAGTATCACCATACAGATAGTGTTTTATCACTCTATCCTTTTTTAAATAACTTCAATAAACTTTTTCGTCTCACCTTACAGATTCAACAAATACCTTAACATGCTAAGGTCTCCTCTGAATGGAGAATTATGAGATAGATTATATTCAAAACTCGGATATATTATTATGATTGTAAATATAGTGAGGTCCACGTTATAATTTCAGTGTTTGATATTGCTATCATTGTCTATCATTCAACAAAGCGGATAGTGCTATCTCTTTCTCGCTTTGATCTGTTGCCAGATCGTCTTTTAACAATGTAGAATTAAAGATTAATTAACTGAATATTCAATATTAATTATGAAAATTCATTACGAGATTATTGAAAAATATAATTCCTTGATTAGTTAAATATAATTGATTATCTCAAACGAGAATAAACCATTAATATGACTTCAATAAACCTGTATCAGCTACCGTCTATAGAAGCATTAACAAGTCAGTGGATCGGCAACGTTGTTCCCCTATTTTTTCCACTGCCATTACGTGGTACTCGCTATAGTAGTGAAGGCTGTTTCAGACTTAATACCTGTAGTCTTTCTTGTTTTTGTAATAGATAAATAAATAAATTAATTAACAACATTGAATGAAAAAGACTAAGAAATTGTCAAAAAACCACTGATTTATTGATAATTAGAAAGACCGGTTTCGGTTATCACACCATTGTCAATCTCTGATTAACAGTTTATCAGAGATTGACAATGGTGTTATAACCGAAACCGGTCTTTCTAATTATCAATAAATCAGTGGTTTTTTTTGACAATTTCTTAGTATTTTCATTCAATATGAATAATTACCACAATATCAACTACTTCTCAACTACACAAAAAGTGAAATTAACAACACTGAAATCTAGTGAATACCCTCTTAAAACATTAGAACAAAAACTGTTAAATCAATCGAACTATAAGCTGAATACAGTTCCTCTAAGCTGAATACAGTATAATCTAAAACTAATTTATCAAGTCTGGAAAACGGAATAAATAAATAGACATCGTTCTAGTGGAAAGCATGATAAATTCACCGCAACGCACATGGCATTAGCAAACTTTCGCCCTCCAAACTTTTTCAACCCATCGAAAGCCGGGTTTGCTGAAAGCGAGTGTAAATAAATATGGTTGGAGCCTGTCAGGTAACTGAGCTGCCCCAGTAGCAAATGAGCCGTGGATTTTTACAACTTTCCACTTTTTATTGGTGTTCCGGGGTGATGAGATGCACATTTATTAGTTTCAGGCATCGAAAATGAGTTCGGCTTATCCCCACGGATCCTACATCAAGTAGGAGAGTTTCCACAATTTCATTTCTCTCAAGTTTTCAAGTATTAATACAATAAAATGTGAAATTTTTATAGAAGTCTTGTGAATCTTTAGATTATGCTCAAGCATCGATGCAATAATTTTCTCTTTCAGAATTTACAATGGTAAGAAAAGTCTCTTTCAAATTCTGACATGTTGAGTTCAGATCATCTAGTTGACTATGAATCAATTATTTACTGTGGAAAAAAGTCTCTTTCAAAGTCGGACATAAATGTTCAGTTCAAATCATCTAATTGACTATGAATCAGTTATTGAATAGTGTATCAATAAGGGAATAATTGAGTATGACACTAGTTTTTTGACACTTTCCATCTTTTTCGTCATGAAATCTATCATGAACTGGAATGGAGGGGGAATGAATGAGTTGAGAGATAAAAATAAATATGTCATGAGACAGTGTTTGTGTATACTAGATTTCAGACCTCTGAGATAAAAATATTAGAATAGGAACATACACGAGATCATGGAAGAGCGATTGAAAATAAAGAGGTGAATAAATAAATATGTTGATGGAAGTAATACAATAATATTGATACTAATTTGATAATAAAAGTGAATAGAGTACGGAAACAATCAATCACTATTGAAGTACAGTTTTGTGATTGGTTGACTTTAAAAGGAGACGTAGTTAATAATCCAGCTACTAGATGGAGGCACTTACAGGGTCTACGACTACAATATACAACTACTATATGGGCTACAACTGCTCGTATAGCAAGACATCAAGCCCCGCCCATATCACTCCTGATTGGCAAGAACTGTGAAACTTATTTTTGAATTCGGCCGGTAGGTTGCAGTAGCTACTGGATGACAATAGTCCCAGGTTTTTTGCAGTTGGCAGTAATAACTGCTTAATGCACTTATCCTGTTAAATAGAGGTACATTTCCAATTTATTCCATTCTATTAGAGGTTTCAAATCCACTTCCTGGAAAGGACATTCTTCAACTAGAAGAATATTGGAATTCAAAATATTTAATTCAGTGATGATTTCAAAAATAATTTTTACTTGTCCTTTTCGTTCTACAATACTTAGCCACCAATAAATTAGGAAGTGAAATCTAATATCATTTAGCAGTTAATGTTGAGTATTTGGACGAAGACTTAATTTTAATTTATTTGTAAAATAGCATAATATTATAATCTAAAATATTTCTTTTGCAAGTTTTTATTTTGTATTTTGTTTTTTATGGGCAATAAAGATGTTTAAAAAAAAGACTTACTTGATATTTGAGCACAAATCTCTCAGTCATGGACGATATTGAACAGAACGAGGAAAGACTAATATTGAGTCAGTTAAAGAACTTGAAATAACTGGTTATGAACAATTATTTTTTTATTGCGGATGATGCTCACATCAGCTTGTGCGAGGGTAATGGGGAGTGCGAGGGTGAATGAGCTGTTCAAACGTCCATGTCTATTCGATGGGATTCGGCGGGATTCGAACCCATGATCAGGTAGCACTAGCAGACTGAAGGGTACAACGCCTTGGCTTTCTGACTGGCTAATTTACTATGAAACTAAAATAAACATTCTTCCTGATAAATGTGTTACCTTTGTTTCGTCATACGCTCTACCATAATATATGTCTCTGGTTATCTGAAGCTTACCTGAAAGAAAAAAAAACAACAAATTGAATTATGGTTTTTTCCTACAGTTATGTTGAAAAGTGGCCATTGCTGCACTGATTACAGAACGCAAAGAATCACTTTTCCGCTCTAGTGCGGGAAAAATTTTTCTGCACTCCAGATTTGCAACATGGCAACGCAAAATACTTAGTAGGTTATATGGAGCAACAGTGCAGCAAAATCAAAATGAAGTTGGTAACAGTGACTGCTGTGGCTGCTATAGTGAGCAGAGGTGCAACCAAGCACAACGCGCTAATTATTAGTATTAGATATTATAACCAAGGACAACATTTTTATTCAATTTGACAATAAAATTAAGGTTTTTATCAAATTACACAGAAAAACATTTGATGCATTTTAGGCAATTTTACCCATAATTACCCACTTCTCATATTCAATGGTAACTGTAGGAAAAACTTAATGTGAAATACGTGCGCAAAGTTCCTCTGCTGCACTCAAGAAACCATTCCGCCCTCGCCTACGGCTCGGGCGTAAACGTTTCTTTCGGTGCAGCAAACTGTCACTTTGCGCACTAGTTGCACAAATAACTATTTCATCAACATTCTCATAGCTTGGATTCAAAGCAATAACTTGAATTAATCAGATAGGTGAACAGTAAGTAGGCAAACATTATTTTTTAAATGAAGAAGAAACACATTTTGTCAACTCTTGAACTTTCAAACTCATGAGATTTTGAGAGGAAGCCTATAGTCAGGTCCACGTTATAATGGCAGTGGATAAAGATAGAAGAATAGCGATGCTGATTCTCTGAATTAATTAATTATATTTCTACATTTTCGAAAACATAATTGAAATCGTTGTGGACCTAGAAATGGATAGTACCATCGTCTTTGTCGAAAGATAGACAAGGATAGCAGAACCAAAGTTGATCAAATACTGTCATTATAACGTGGACCTCACTATATATTAAGGCTGCCTCGACTCATAAATCAACTGGTGATAACGCTACGAAAGTAGTTTCAACCCTTCTTGCTATCACCTCACTGTTTTTATAAAAACATTAATAAATGTTCCTTTAGCCCTGAAGAAAAAATAAAATTTGATGGCGAATCAACGCATTTGTATGCTGGTGAGAAGCGACCCAAGTTTGCGTTCACCAGGTTGCTCTCTGTGTATAAGCAGCTCTTGACAACCTTTAAAAGTTGACATGAGCTTTGATAGGTGGACATCATGACAACTTTCAAGTCCATCTTCCCTGATTTCTGGTCTGTGATTCCTCTCAAATAACAATTGGAATAAAGAGGATAACAGACGGACTGTGACGTCAAAGAGCGGGTGACACAAAGCAAAACAACAGACATTGTCAACAAAGTCGGAACAACAGTCACTGTGACTTGTGACAGCCGTCACATGTTGCCGGACACGGTGCAACATGTTGCCGGACACGGTGCAACATGTTGCCAGACATGACGCAACATGTGGCTATCGATTGTGTTTACCAGCATCACGGTTGGGTTGCCATGACGACGAGGTCCATTTAGTCTGTTGCCCAGCCTGATCCACTTGACCTCTAATTGACCATAATCATAAAACCGATATTGGCTTAACATTCTGGTGGCTCAAGCTCTATCAATAAAATGACTGATCAAAGGGTGGATTAGAGATAGGGTATGTCTGTTGAGATTCATGGTTAATAGAGTTGAGCATTGAATGAATAGTGATAGTAGAAATGTCATTATTCTTGTTTTTGTAGTAATCAACAAAATGATACATTTATGTGGAGAATAGTGTGGAATTTAACGTTATTTTTCCTTATTCAAGAATTTCAACATTCACCCACGCACAGACCTAAGAGCTTATGTGGGCATCACCATAGAGAAACAATAGCATAAGTAGATATCCCATGGTATAGGGCGTTTATGTCGCAACTTTTAGGGCCGGTTTCCGAGCTTGGGATTTAGCTAAGTCCTAGACTTTAAATAGCTAGAGTCAGAAAATTGGTTTTCCAAAACGGGACGTAGTCGCAGTCATTTTCATAGTCATGTTTGAATTAAATTTCGAAAAACTAGAAAATTGAACACAAAATAAAATGAAGAGAAAATAGTGTAAAGTTTCAGCTATTTTGAATTATTTAGGAATGTCTAATTTCGTCAAGGAAAAACGTTTCCAATTATAGAAATTAGAAAATAAAAACTACGACTACTGTTATAAAAGCTGCGACTACGGCCCGTTTTGGAAAGCCAATTTTCTGACTCCAGCTGTTTAAAGTCTAGGACTTAGCTAAATCCCGAGCTCGGAAACCGGCCCTCACTGTTATCTCAAGCCTATATTCCACGCAGTTCTTTCCCGTGAAGCTTTATGACGCTGGTAGTCTGTCATATTGTGCCGTTCATACACTCTTACCCGGTCAAAACAGTAAAAATCGACAATAATCGACAGTAATCGGCTTGAGATAACAGTAAAAGTTACGACATAAACGCCCTATACCATGGGATATCTACTTACGCTATTGTTTCTCTATGGCATCACCCTCAGTATTATTAATATTAAATTATTAATTTAGTAAATGGCGTATAATGCATCAAATCTGGCACGTCCCTATCCCTAATGAAGAGTCTGGAGCTTTAAGAGTATGGATTCAAATCTGAATATCTTAGCTCAATCCCAATTTATCCATTTAGCACACACAATATACTATGTAACAAGTAAGTACCTGAAATAACTATAACAACAATAAAATTATACTAAACAAGGATAAGTGGTCTATGAATAGGAAAGGATTGAAAGGTTTTCCATTTTTCCAACGGTTTTTTGAGTACAGATATTTACGAAGCTGATGTAACAATCCTTCATAGATTTTCAGTACTCGTGGATGAAGTACAACATGCAGTACTTGTTACATGGAAGATGAGAATCATTAATCCAATTTCATTAGAGATCAAATAATTACAAATCGTAAAAATTATTGTAAGAGGTAATACTGGTTCAACTTCAACCTGAACTACTATTTCCACCAAAGTCATGTCGAACCATTTAGATTGGAAAATGATCTCCTTTTGAATCGAATGCAAAATTGAACTGCTCTTAACCAAAATCATAGTGAAGTCAAATAATTCGTTATGACGGATACACCCCCACAATCCATGCCTGGTAACTTTCAAAACTACAACCCAAAAAAACCCCTCACAGGTCCTTCGCATCTCAATATTGGCAACATTCAACCTCAGCACAACTTTGGTGACACAATAACTTCATTGGAGAAAACTCAGACTTGGCTAAATTCAACTCAAGTTTCCGTTATTGTAAGATCGAGAGCCGCATAACTCAAGTCTAACTCAAGTAAATCACGTGCTCTAACACCATTCCAACTGGAAGGACTTTCACCACATTCAAACTTTTCCTTCCACTATGCTCCAGTCATTGGAAGAATCGACATGGAACTGGGGATTAGAGCTGGATGCTTATGCATATTTGTGTCGATTCTTGTTTAATCTACATATTTTATTTATTTCGACTTTACTACAGACTGTTGAACTTTACTCAGCCAGTTTGAGTTCCTCTCACTAAAACCAGTGTGTATCTAACAAAAGTGAATCATAATGATATGATTATATGGCCAGATTATATGATAAATATATGGCCAGATATTTTTTTGTGGAGAGTTAGGTTGGCTTATCATTGCATATTTTTTATCCTTGAAGAATTAAAAATCAAAATAAGAAGAATTAGATGCTTTCTCATATTTTGACGAGATTTACAGGTATTCCCAGTGAATTTGTGATGGAAATTGTATGTAAATTGCAGGATTACATAAAGGTACATTTACAACTATTGACTCCAATATTGATGAAATAGACTTGAATTTAGTGAAGCTGACTCACACGTGGTAATTGAAAGTTCAATTAGTCAGAATAAAATTCAATTTTGTTGAAATAAAAAATACAAAAGTACCTTACTGGGATTTATAATAAATGAATAAATGATTTTATTTCCATCATAAATTTCATTTGACATTCAAGTTTTGGAAAAATTTTATGCATATAAGATGAAATTTATTGCATAAAATGAGACTAGATTCTTCCATTCTATTCGGATTACAGTATAGGCTTATAAAGTTTTTCTTTCTATTTTTCAGTGGACTCGTTTACCTTTATTTTTCGTACCTATTCCTCTGGTTTTCTCCCTTCCCCCCATTTCTCCCTTCCCTCTTTTCCTCATCACTTCTCTCTTCTCTTCTTTGCCTGCCTATTACATGGGAAACCATAGTTGGCTAGGTATCCTCCTCTCTTTTTTCCTCTTCTCCAACACACCCAACCACAAAGCCCATGCTTTTTTAATATTTGTAACATTCTATTGTATTTTATTTGTTTTGTAATTCTTTGTAATTTTGTTTTGTGTGTTTTAATAAATTGAATCGAAACTAATTCATAATAACTAACAATATTGCCAACGAATTATACAGAACGAATGGAACAGGTTATAGGCTGTCAAAATGAGATTTTGATAAGAGCAGTGGAAGGATGGAAAATAGGATTTATAAAGTTGATATAAAAAACGAGCTCAACATGATCTCCATATGGCAGAAGATTGAAGAGAATCAGCAAAACTGGAAAAATTATGTTCAAAGGCTGAAGAGCGACAGGATTGCCAAGGCAGTAGTTATGTCATATAACCCGGTTGGAAGGAGAAGTGTGGGTAGACCCCGCAAAAGATGGATGTAATGGTGAGTTTGAAGTCGGAACAGGCAGATTGCTCAATTCTTGTAGGAAGACGACGACGATTATACAGAGTATGAACTGAACAATTATTAATTGATAAAAAATCAATCAATTAATCAATTAATCAATTAATTGATAAAAATCAACGGTTTGGCATTTCTCTTAAAGTTTAAATGTTTATGTTGCGCATTTACGGCGAAACGCGGTAATAGATTTTCATGAAATTTGACAGGTTCCTTTTCAAATTGCGCGTCGACAAGGTTATTGGAAATTTTGCATTTCAAGGATAATATAAAAGGAAGAAGGAGCCTCCTTCATACGCCAACATAAGAGTAAAAATCAGACTATAGAATTATTCTTCATAAATCAGCTGTTAAGTTGACTGTAATACTACCCGTTCAAAAACATCGAACATCTTGAAAATATATCTTTCCATCAACGTTAGTAGATAGTTGACTATAGGCCTAATACTACACGTTCAAAAACATCGAACATCTTGAAAATGCATCTTTCCATCAACTTTGTAGACAGTAGTGTTAATGTTGATGTTGTGGAACTTTTCCATAATTGAATAGACTTAGAACGTTGTCAAAAATCCATTTTTATTTAATTAAAGTGGATTTTTGACAACGTTCTAAGTCCATTCAACGTTGTAGACAGTTGCAGCCAGACCTGATAACAGCGCTCACACTCACATTCCGGGACGACACGTCATGGTACAATAGGACAGAAAGCTCTATGTTATTTAAAAAATTTTCTAGACATTCTAAATTGATAAATTATTTATTATATTTTGAGAAAACATGACAACAGGTCAATGTAACTTACTGAGCGCGAGGTCTACTGTTCACAGAACTACTAGTATAGTTTAGAATTCACATAACTGGAGGAGTTTCAATAGATAATCGTCCATTGTTAGAGCGTATACCCAAAATATCCTTCCATTTGATATTCAAGTTTTGGAAGAACTTGATGCATACGATGCGATTTATCTCATAGGCATACGATGAGACTAGATTCTTACATTTTATTCGGATTACAGTATAGGCTTATAAAGTATTTTTTTCATTTTTCAGTGGACTCGCTTACCTTTATTTTGCGTACCTATTCCTCTGTTTTTTCTACCTTCCCCCATTTTTCCCTTCCCTTTTTCCCTCATCACTTTTCTCTTCTCTTCTTTGCCTACCTATTACATGGGAAACCATAGTTGGGTAGGTATCCTCCTCTCTTTTTTTCTCTTCTCCAACACACCCAACCACAAAGCCCATGGTTTTCCAATATTTGTAACATTCTATTGTATTTTATTTGTTTTGTAATTCTTTGTCATTTTGTTTTGTGTGTTTTAATAAATTGAATCGAAACTAATTCATAATAACTAACAATATTGCCAACGAATTATACAGAACGAATGGAACAGGTTATAGGCTGTCAAAATGAGATTTTCAAGAGCAGTGGAAGGATGGAAAATAGGATTTATAAAGTTGATATAAAAAGCGAGCTCAACATGATCTCCATATGGCAGAAGATTGAAGAGAATCAGCAAAACTGGAAAAATTATGTTCAAAGGCTGGAGAGCGACAGGATTGTCAAGGCAGTAGTCATGTCATATAACCTGATTGGAAGGAGAAGTGTGGGCAGACCCCGCAAAAGATGGATATAATGGTGAGTTTGAAGTCGGAACAGGCAGATTGCTCAATTCTTGTAGGAAGACGACGACGATTATACAGAGTATGAACTGAACAATTATTAATTGATGAGAAATCAATCAATTAATCAATTAATCAATTAATTGATAAAAAATCAACGGTTTGGCATTTCTCTTAAAGTTTAAATGTTTATGTTGCGCATTTACGGCGAAACGCGGTAATAGATTCTCATGAAATTTGACAGGTATATAAGTTCCTTTTCAAATTGCGCGTCGACAAGGTTATTGGAAATTTTGCATTTCAAGGATAATATAAAAGGAAGAAGGAGCCTCCTTCATACGCCAACATAAGAGTAAAAATCAGACTATAGAATTATTCTTCATAAATCAGCTGTTAAGTTGACTGTAATACTACCCGTTCAAAAACATCGAACATCTTGAAAATATATCTTTCCATCAACGTTAGTAGATAGTTGACTATAGGTCTAATAATACACGTTCAAAAGCATCGAACATCTTGAAAATGCATCTTTCCATCAACTTTGTAGACAGTAGTGTTAATGTTGATGTTGTGGAACTTTTCCATAATTGAATAGACTTAGAACGTTGTCAAAAATCCATTTTTATTTAATTAAAGTGGATTTTTGACAACGTTCTAAGTCCATTCAACGTTGTAGACAGTTGCAGCCAGACCTGATAACAGCGCTCACACTCACATTCCGGGACGACACGTCATGGTACAATAGGACAGAAAGCTCTATGTTATTTAAAAATTTTCTAGACATTCTAAATTGATAAATTATTTATTATATTTTGAGAAAACATGACAACAGGTCAATGTAACTTACTGAGCGCGAGGTCTACTGTTCACAGAACTACTAGTATAGTTTAGAATTCACATAACTGGAGGAGTTTCAATAGATAATCGTCCATTGTTAGAGCGTATACCCAAAATATCCTTCCATTTGATATTCATGATTTCAGTAGAGCAGAAATCGAAGCAAGAAATGAGGAAAGAGAGAAAGAGAAAAATGATATACATTAAGAGTGAGAGAGTGGGGGGGGAGATAGGAAGAGAAAGAGAGAGTGAGAGAAAAAAGTATTTCTCATCCTTCAATGGGCTGCAAAAATACACAACTTTGATGCATGATGCATTAGAAGAATTTCAACTAAGGCAGACACAACATCACTCAACTCTTTTCTTTGCGTAGCAGAAGATGCGTATAAGAGAGAGAGAGGTAGATGAAAATAAGGAAATGGGGATTAGAGATAAGAATCGATGGAGCCCATCAATTTTCAAAAAGCATCTTGAGTGAGATGGATGGAAGTTTCATCGCTGTAACCATTTTTTATTCTCATCAGGAGAAACGGAGAGGTAGGAAGGAAAAGAGTAAGGAATGAACGAGAAAGAAATGGGAAAAATAAGTGGAAGGAGAAGGAAATAGAGAAGCGATAAGCTTGAGAAAGAAAAAAGATTCAAACATTAATGAAGGGTCAGTGAATGTGGAAGGGAGAGAAGGAGGAGAAGGTGTAGAAGGAGGAGGAAAGATTTGAAGGTGATCAAGACAAGAAACTTAGAAGCAAGAGGAGTAATATGTGTGAAGGGAGGGGGGTGGAAGAAGGACACACTAGGAAGGAGATGAAGCACAAGAAAGTAAAAAAAGTTGGAGAGGCAGAAAAATCAAAGAGGATGAGACAACAGAGAAGGAGAATAGTGAAGAAGAGACACAAAAATTAGAAGAAAAATTGGAGGAAACTAAGCCAAATAATCAGAAGATGACAGAGAGCAGAAAAGGAATGAATCAGACAGAGAAAAGCAAAACTGAGAAGCTATAAGGAAGAGAGACAAGGTAATGTGTACAAAACAGGGTGATGAAGGAGGTTTAGCAAAGATGATGAGAAAATCAATAAGGAGAGGGAAGAATGAAAAAGAAGAATGAGGAGAAGAGAAAGAAGCTGAAGAAAAACTGTGGAGCAGTGGAAGTGAGAGAAGTACATGATCTCCTTACTGAGAGAAGAAGAATACGAGACAGAGGTGGGTGGAGAAGACGAAGATGAAGAAGAAGACTATAACGCAAAGTGGAGAGAAAAAATAAAAGGGGAAGAGAAGAAGATACAAGAAAAAGGATTTGAGGCCAGATTCGATGGTTTCTCATTAGCATAGGTGACTCGTTGCAGACGTGGATCCCACAGGGCTACCTCTGTCTCTACCTCTGTCTCTCTCATGTAGTACCTCTATCTCTACATCTTCCCCTACAGCTGCTCAAAAATACAGCAAAGTTCATCCCACATCCTAAAAAATGAGGCATTTTTGCTTCAGTGCTTGCAGCCTCAGAGGTACACTCAATTAGATAGCGTTTCTCCTAAATAAAGTTCGTCGCCATATCAGGTGATTAATGAGGTTTTGATCAGATTACATTCATTTCAATCAGGATTGATCGAGGATATCTTGAAGAAATATGGATGGTGATGATGCATTTGATGTTTCCTTGAAGCGGATTCTTTACTGATCTTCAGGGAAGTGTTATGCGAATGTAGTACTATTGGTGTCATTAATTTTTCACTTTTGATCAGATGTAATGCTTAATCTAAGATTTTGTATGGGAAAATTTTAAAGATAGATCTTGAAAATTTAAACACGATAAAATAAGATTCAACCCATAGAAATTGGACAGTAGTGAGCACCCTTTCCTATGCATTGAACACTTAAGCTCTCATATTCGTGTGGACTATGATTAATTATGTTGAAATTTTTCATTTGTATCTCATCTGCATTGTGTCTATTTCTGTTTTTATATTATGGCTGACGAATTCCAATAACTAATAAGAATGGAAATAACTATTATAATAATAAAAATAAGAATAACAAATAATTAATGAATCTTGAACAACTTAGATCTCTCACAAATGATTCAAATCACAGATTGTGATTGATCGAGATTGCAATCTTTAGTGGAGACTCAAATCGAGAATTTTGAACGGGAAATAAGAGTGTTCAACCACAATGAGATGTACATGTTTTCACTTTCCTTGCCCTATTACCATAGGTAAGGAAAGTATTGCTTTCCGAAAAAAATTAAGGTACCCCAATTTCTAAATTTTATACGTTTTAAGGTTCCCTGAGTCCGAAAAAGTGGTTTTTGGGGATTGGTCTGTATGTGTGTGTGTGTGTGTGTGTGGTGTGTGTGTGTGTGGTGTGTGTGTGTGTGTGTGTGTGTGTGGTGTGTGTTGTGTGTGTGTGTGTGTGTTGTGTGTGTGTGTGTGTGTGTGTGTGTGTGTGTGTGTGTGTGTGTGTGTGGTTGTGTGTGTGTGTGTGTGTGTGTGTGTGTGTGTGTGGTTGTGTGTGTGTGTGTGTGTTGTGTGTGTGTGTGTGTGTGTGTGTGTGTGTGTGTGTGTGTGTGTGTGTGGTGTGTGTGTGGTGTTGTGTGTGTGGTGTGTGTGTGTGTGTGTGTGTGTGTGTGTGTGTGTTGTGTGTGTGTGTGTGTGTGTGTGTGGTGTGTGGTGTGTGTGTGTGTGTGTGTGTGTTGTGTGTGTGTGTGTGTGTGGTGTGTGTGTGTGGTGTGTGTGGTGTGTGTGTGTGTGAGTGTATGTGCTTCTGTGTACACGATATCTAATCTCCCAATCAACGGAATGACTTAAAATTTGGAACTTAAGGTCCTTACACTATAAGGATCCGACACGAACAATTTCGATCGAATGCGATTCAAGATGGCGGCTAAAATGGCGGAAATGTTGTCAAAAACAGAGTTTTTCGCGATTTTCTTTAAAATGGCTCCAACGATTTTGATCAAATTCATACCTAAAATAGTCATTGATAAGCTATATCAACTGCCACAAGTCCCATATCTGTAAAAATTTCAGGAGCTCCGCCCCATCTATGCAAAGTTTGATTTTAGATTCCTAATTATCAGGCTTGAGATACAATTTAAACAGAAAAAAATGAGTGGAAAAGATTCAGCATGAGAATCTCTACAACTAATGTTTGTAACATTTTCACCTGAAAATTAAAAATAAGCTCAAAATTCGAGAAAATGTGATTATCCAATTGCAAACTGTTGGCAAGTGTTGATTCTATCAAATGATTCACTATGAAGAGATAGCAGACCTCGTGTGTCTCCAGCGTTATTGT
The DNA here is from genome assembly GCF_014356525.2 of Nilaparvata lugens. Classification (NCBI taxonomy): domain Eukaryota; kingdom Metazoa; phylum Arthropoda; class Insecta; order Hemiptera; family Delphacidae; genus Nilaparvata; species Nilaparvata lugens. The sequence goes on from NC_052509.1 coordinate 2,972,061, forward strand.
CCTGTCACCAGCTAGCTCAAATCTTTGAATAGTAGACTTGAGATGCGCGGGAACACTAGCGTCAGGTGATCAATTCTCATAACGGTAAGGAAAGTTGTGTGAGTGCGCGACACCAGATTTTTTCTACATCGAAAGCGATACTGCAATCACAGATGTTTCACACTAAAGCTGCGTTTACACCAAATTCATTGACAAAATGTTAATGACCTAATCCTTATAGATTCTATTCGATTGAATATAACTTATCATACACATGATGAACATATGTATTTGTCAAGTTCCGTTCAATCTAATAGAATCTGTAAGAATTAAGTTATTAACATTTTGTTAATAACTTTCGTGTAAACGCAGCTTAATAATATTGAATCACATTCCCAATCAATAACTCCAATCAATAAATCAATTGAAACCAATGAAACACCAAGAGAGTGTCTATTTTCATTTCCGATCAACTGGTATGAGATACACGAATAATTAAATTCAAACTATGTTCAACTACAAAAAACAATCGTAACAGAACTCATTCAATTTAAACTATCCCGTCAAAACTTTAGTTGTTCAAATAATCTTCATCAATAACCAGACAACCAGCAGATCTAGTTTCTATCCTCCATCAATCACCGTAACATTTCAGACGAGAAGATAATTCGATCAATTTCAATTTCAATTTATTAAAAACACAAAACAAAATTACATATAATTACGAAACAAATAAAACACAATAAAATGTACAAATATAAAAAACCATGGGCTTTGTGGTTGGGTGTGTTGGAGAAGAGAAAAAAATAGATGAAGATACCTAGCCAACTATGGTTTCATATGTAATAGGCAGGAAAAAAGTGATGAGGAAAAAAGGGAAGGGAGAAATGGAGGGAAGAAAGAAAACAGAGGAATAGGTACTCAAAAATAAAGGTAAGCGAATCCACTGAAAAATGAAAAAACTAAAGAAAAACCAATGCTGGAGCAGAAATCTCGAGTCATATATCTAAATGGAAGAAGAAATTACTGTATGTCCAGTTTTTTATATCCAGTTTAATTTTTCCGCTGTTCTTATTGTCCATGAGAAAGTGATTTGGAATGAGGTTTATTATTTTAGTACCTATGTGAATCAACTGCCTCCTTATACATTCAATATTAGTGTTATAGGTTACATATTTGTTAGCAGTGGACCTCAGATTATAATAATTAAGTGTAGAGTTTATTGTGAGAGGAAAATCGGATCTATATTTTATGAAGTACTCAATTACGGTTTTTATGTATAATTGACGTATAGTCATGACCTCAAAATCACTAAAAACCATATCCGTTGGATAGAGCCTGGGTTTGCTTAATATAGTTTTAATTATCAGTTTTTGTGCTACAAATAATTCAGCAATATGACAGTTGAAACAACCTCCCCAAACAACTATGCCATACTTCAGAATTGACTTGACTAGAGCATGATACATCATTTTCAGGTGGTTCTTATTAAGAATTCTGTTAACTTGGTAAAATTAAAAAGATAATTTGAAGATCAAAACTGTATCCTCGATACTGTACTACAAGCAATCCAGACAATACAATCCAAACAAGTTTTTATGGTGTAATAAAATTTATCAATCACAGGGTTAGTTTTCAGACACGAATTAGATACTTCAATCAAAACTACGAGTATATTCTTCAAACTGTACTACCTGAGAGCAATACAAGACGATATGAACCAAACAAGTTTTCAAGGTTTAATAGAATCTATCAATTACCGTCACTTCTCAGACATAAATTACATAATTCAATCAAAACTATATTCTCCAAACCGTACTACGTAAAAGCAATCAAGGACAATATGAATCAAACGAACACGCCATGTTTTAATTTTCGATGGCAATTAATCAGAGACAAGTTAAGAGACGGTGAGAGCGATCTCTTGTGGGGAGGTAAGATTCAATTAACACTCCGAAACCAAGCTGAAACGTGGTTCGCAATTTCTGTGATGTATTTCGTTCTGAAATACAAACATCACTCCTCGGCGCTTCGTAGCAGAAGAGTTTCATCGCAATTTACTTCTCAATTTTTCCCCAGGGGTAGCTGTGGCAGAGCCAATTAGAGTCGTAATAGTCTGCCAGTTTAGTATGGCTGGTTAGGGGCGCTCTTTCCATCACTTTACGCCGTGATGATGATTTTTCTGAGAGAGTTGTTTCTTGAGTAATTTTTCGTTACAATTAATTTTCTGAGTTTTGAAAGGTTTCTAGGTCACAAGTATTTTACTGTATTCTCAATCAAGCTAATGATCACGTTATTTTCATGAGTTGTAATTATTATCTCGTAATTTTGAGTTCAACACAATAAATTTGTGATTGTGTTAGGAGGTAAGGAGGTTATAATCTACTCGCGAAATAAGTGTATTGGACAAAATACAATATTGAATTACAACAACAATAACAAGGGGACAGAACCAAGAAAGGTTAACCTCGATAATTGCTGTAATTGCTCCAAAATGCTTTCGATTGATTAGGTGATGAAGACTGATTGATTGTTTGTTTGCTTGATCAATTGATTCATTCATTCATTGGTTTCGATGCCCAGCAACCAGGAAGGATAAGTCCAATACATTCACTTTATATCCAAATTTCAAGGAATAGCCACATGTAATGAAAGACATTCTTTGTTCATGAACACGATGCTCTATGTTACATTCTAAGTACAAATATCACTATATTCGAATATATCAGAGATAAATCACTGATGGTATCGCCTCTTGTATGGGAATATCAAAAATAAAGATGATATTGATGATGATATCACCGTATATTATGTAATTAATGGAAAAGAATGAGCAGATTTATCAGTGAAGGACAATGTAAGTCACCTATGAGGAAGTTATAGAAGGTATAGAAGGTATAGAAGGTATAGAGGGGTATAGAAGATATAGAAGGTATAGAGGGGTATAGAAGATATAGAAGGTATAGAAGGTATAGAAGGTATAGAAGGTTGTGCCTGCACTTTTTAAAAGATAATAGATAAGATAATTTTGAATAAAATTTAGAATTTAGAAATAGGCCGACACATCTAGAAAATACCTGAGTCTATACCTAATTCATGCAGGTGAACGGGCTAGAGTCAAGAAAACTTCAATTAATCTTGCCATGCCTGATTTAATAGGTTTATACTATAGAAAATCACTACAATTTGAAATAATTGAAAAATACAAACAGTTTCAATGAACATTGGCAACTAAAATCGAACAACAGAAACAACAATTTCATGTTACTTTGTTGACATTCTTCATCTGATTCGGGGGCGCATTACTATCCCCGTTTAGATAGCAATACGTCACAAAACCAAACAATATCAGTCATCAAATAACAAATAATTAACTTCAACATAAAATTACTCAAGAAAGAAAAGCCCGTTGAACCCAAGTTTCGTCGATAGTAACCCATATAACCCATTTCATAATAATTTTGAATCCCCACTTCTGATTGACATTCTCGAATGAACCTTTGTTTCACTACACTGCACTTTCGTTGGTCTGTACGTTGCTTTATCGTCGGGGTTACAGTACCTTGTTTTTGGCGGTGACCTTTTACCGGTTGAATTTGGCTTGACGGCGACGTCCTCTTACGTCCCTAGACCTGTCGTCTGAACGGGTGTCTTGAAGCGGTGTTACATAAAGTTGTGGAACCAAAGGGGTGGTAGTACAAGAAGTTGGTTTGGGAACACACATGAACCGCTGTAAATAAATGTATTACAGCATTAATTTCTAACTCTTCCTACAATTCATCAAAAGCTAAAACAGGAGTTATCTATTGATTACAATTAATTAAATTCTCTCATTCTTTGAATCCTCATTTTATATAGATTGTTATCTTTAAACTACTGATTCTTTTTATCAGAATTAATGGATCTTTCTTCACAAATAATTCAAATTGAAATGATGCTAACTTATATGATATTTTTCGTTTGGTTTGCGAAATCAAATATAATTTTTCATATAGTAGCTCGGCTAGTATTGTTGGAAACTTGTGCGCCAGCCAACATTTATTTTATTTATTATTTATGAACTATAGGACGCAATCCAAGTGTAAATAACGGGCATTCGCCCAAAACTGCTCAGAACCTTAATTAAAAATGAACATTCCAGAGTTTATGTTTTGTTTACCTACAAATACAAGTCCAAAAACTAGTATCAACTGAAATTATGAATTTATCACCTAATAAAACAAGACACTTTATAACACAATAAAAGAAAAAAATATTGAAAATTTCACTTTAAGGAAAGATAATGTTTGCCTTATAAGATTCATTTTGTGCTTAGTTTTTTACCTTTAATTAAATAAAATTAGTAGACACATAGAAAATAATTTAAATTGTATTAAAATTTGAACATTCATTAATATTAATTTCCTGGAGAAGAAAAACTTTCTTCTTCATCTATTAAGATTTCTATCATAAAAAATTTACTAAATCATTCAAAAGCCTTAATGACATAAGAAAACAGAGTCTGAAAAATATAAATTAAAAAATGTCATAAACTCAATATGAACAATTCTTAAAAGTTTCATTTCAATTTAAAGGCTATCTTCCTGACTTTCAGCAATACTCTACGATAATATATCTCCAGGAACAATAACTCAAATGTAACGTAACTGAAAACTTTCTATACTTCTGTAGAAAAAAATTATAAGTATCTTCCATCACTAATAAAATCAAAAGGATTATTCTCAATCAATATTATTAACTTGAAAAATAACAGGCTTTGTTGATAAAATCTTTTGATTGAAGTTTCACTTAATTAATTTCCCTAAATTATATTTTAACCTTAGTTTACGTACCTTAGCGGTTATTTGAAGAAACAATTATTCGTACATGATGAAGAAACACAATTAAACCTTTCAGGACATGGCACTACTAGTAAATTTAAACATTAATAAAAATAAAACTAGCTCCTACATTAACTACTGAAATAAACTTATAAACCTGCCCAAAAAGGGGGAAACATAGTGACTACATCTTTACTCTCGTAGTGCTCCTAGCAAAGTGTCCTCCAGAACGTAATCTGGTCTCTCGACTGGGGAATCCCCACTACTGTATTTAGAAACAGGTCTCCTATTGGGCGAATGGAATCAATTTGACCAATCGTCGCGTGGCTTCTACAGCCTTTGGACCAAATAGTAACTGCAAAATCGGTAGTTTGTTATAATTTCAATGCTTGCTGTTTTCCAACTTATCGCATTTTATGTCGCGACAAGAAGGCTAAGTTTTAGAGATAATTCCATAATCTACATTCCTCGACGACTCGGAGCCACAATTTTTAAATATCTATCATGGGAAACTCGAAGTCATGGCCGTTCATAATAGAGAGAGAAAATAATTTATTTCGCTAACTCACTTACAATAATGGCTCTAGTCTATTGCGTATTAAATTTACTATTATAACTTGGGAAAAGGCCTGAATTAAAGAGAGTGCCCGGCACACTCCCCTTCCTTCCGGTGTGAAACACGCAAAAAGAAATCTAATCAGGATATGTTACCATAGAGGCATTCTGTATGATTTGGAGAGTTGAATTTCTGGATTGATAGTAGGATCCAATTTGAAGCGGGCTCTCTTCAAAAGAAATCTCTTTAATCATTCCGAAATTCAGCAAAATGTATAACTAATTGAGATTTGTGGCAAGAGTCTTTAAAACTGTGGCAAGAGTCAGGACAAAACAATATGGACGTGTCCACCTTTTAAGTAGGCACTAAAGACGGACCGAGTATAATAATCTTGAATACTTCAATCACTTTATTGAGTCCCTGGTTATTTTCTTGGCAAACTCTAACAAGGGAAAACGTTTAAAAGACATCATAGTTTTAATTGGTTCTATGTTACTCTGCTGTTGTAAAATATGAAGTACGTTTGATCATAATAGTAAAGGATGAAACTTTTTCACTCAGCTGAATGTATTGAAATCTAACTATCATTACTATAGAGTTGAGAGTGCAATATATTTTTAACAATATAAAGCAATTCAATAGGCAATACTATTCTACATCGACTACGATTCAAAGATAATAATGGTTGAAACTGCAACGCTAGCGAGCCATCGGAGAGCAATGACACACGCTTGATGTACATTCCGTAGCTATGAAAATTTCTATCCATTATTGTATTCCAGCAGGAAATCTCTTATCACTGAATTGTATTAAAGTGAACTAAAACGGAATCAGTTGAACTGAATAAACCTATGATAAGATTATAATTGTATTAATCACGGAAGGTAAACTAATAAAGAATAGGGATATCAACAAAATAATATGAAATATAAAGCGAATAGAATATAAAATATGAGGCCTTAGACATTATCCTTATTATTTTATGAATGAGAATATATTTTATCTATGTGTACTAACTCAAACTAGGTAAATGTATAAATCTTAACTATGAATGGATGAGTATTAAGCTATTGAAAATGGGTATAGTATAGAATATCATGATAAATCGTCTTATGCTAAATAACTTATTATTATTAGATACATACATTGCTACATAGGATATTATGACTGTTGATAACCTCAAAAATTGATTATCACCCGATTTGCCAAACAATCAATTATCTACTACCGTGAGAAAACTGTACATTCATTTCATTTACCGCGAGTATGCAGCCGTGCATGAAATAAAATTAAACCTAATTCACCTACCTAAATATATTCAAGATTACGAGGTTAATAACATAATTTAATGACTAATCTAGTTGCGCAAGTTATTTACATTCCGGAATTTCTTCTATATACAATATATTGTCACGTAACAAAATCTTTGACTAAACCCTTCATGAACCCGTAATGAATCCTTCTAACAAATACGGTAAATATCTTTATCATAACTCTTTTTCTCTTTTCTCCTTCTCATTCATTAGGAATCATCTCGTTGAGTGTATAGAGACAAGGCTATAGAGTGGCGCCATACTCACAAAAACTTATCCAATTATAACTCACGACAAAAAATCTTGTCTTCAATAGACTGATCTGTTTCCTATTTTTTCCTGATCTGTTTCGGATATTTTTCAACATGCCTCAAGCGTGATTTTGCATTCTACGATCATGAGAAAAACACTTTTCATTATAATATTCTAGTAGGAAACCTCTACGACAGAACGCTAGTCAAAACAAAACAATGATCGAGTGCCAGGCTATTATTTATCGCAAACTCAAAGTACGTGACATTTTCTCTAAACACTGGAAGAATAATTCTCAAGGCATGATTTAATAATATGAAAATTCAACTGGAACAACTATCTTAGCATTGGACTGCTACTGCTTGACTTCTGATTATCAACATTATTGAATTTACCAATACATTAACACATTAATAGACTACTATTACACTATTACTGATTCTCAAGTTCACTGACATTTTCAACCTTACTGGAGCCTCACATAATTATTTTTCAACAATAAACTTCATATCCAACAAGTTTCAATTACTCTACTAGATCTCAAAATATCTCAACTTATTCACATGGAAAACTCGATTGCAATTTTACTATTCATCATTAAAAAATTTATCATTTCATTAAAGATTTTCCTATTTTTTTTTTAATTTATTAATTCTTTTTGACTACTTATCTCTAAAGGGTCCTACTACTGTTAATTACCTCAATTTAATTTTGCCAACAAAAATTCTATTTCCTTTTTGACACGAATTTTCCTACATATTTCTACTTTCATATCCCCAATTAAATTTTTAATCAACCTTTCAACTCTCAACTACAGAATATTTTAAACTCATGCTTAACTCAAGAGATTTTCCCTTTTTATTTCAAATTCAACTAGAAGAATTTCACTGTTAATTTTATTTTGATTTAACCCGTTCAGTACTGTTCCAATATTTATTTCTACTTTTACTGATAACCATTTTAACATTACCTAGGTACTCGAAAAGTTTCTCTGTTATTTTATCTGTATACCTTAACTAATCACTTTGAATATTCATTGTCTAAAACCTTCAATTTTCGTTACCATACCAAATTTCTAAGCAACTTTAAACTCAATAATACCCCTTTTTTTTACCAATTTTTACTTGTGTTTTTGCGGCTGACTTTCCTACCAAACATTAACGAACCTTTTGACTGGGCTTCCCTAAACTGCATTATGCTGATTGTTTTCCTTACAATCACTACGAAGACTCACTAAATATTCTAGATTTCGGTTTACGTTATTCTACTGACGAGCCCCATAACTCTCGAATGAACCAGACCGCTTACTAGATACAAAAAAAATCTTAGCTCACACCATCTTCGGTGCCTTTCGCTAAATTTTACAATTCCACCGTACAAATTTGCAAGGTTAGTCTCAGCTAAATTCCTTGATTTGTTACATGGACAACTTTCGGGCAGTGCTCCGTTCTCTCTGGACACGGACCTACACTCGCGCCGATTACCTAAATTCAACAACAACACACATAGGCAGGACATCCCCTTGTCCTCCTCTAAATCTTGAGTCTCAACTAAACAAAAAAATTTCCCACAGCCTACAGGAAACGTCACCAACACAACAGATCTTTACCCTATCACTATGCATGCCTACCGCGAAAATCACACCTAAAAAAAAATATTTCCAATAATAAAACTGATTCACCTTTTCGAGAATAAACATTACTGATAAAGGGACTTAACAACCTCAACTCAATCAACTTATTTTTATACAAATTCCCAAGGATTTGATCATCGTTTGAACTTTAATCTACAATATCTAATTATTTAGTTTAAACATCGCAAGGCCAAAACTACTCATCAACTTTTCAAAACTACATATCAACAATAACTAATAAAACAGTTTCCTATTTATTCTCTGATTACCTTCGATCTACCTAAACTTATCAAAAAAATTTCCTATTTTCCTCAAACATTCTCCCATAATAATTTCCGAATTTTCCTAATTTACTTGGGTTGACCTTTAAAATCTCAAAATTCACTTTCACTACTACTATACTGATATTCAACTACCAGACGTGAGACCAGAATACGTACGTTGACATTACAATAATTTCTATCATCATTCACGGAATTACAGAATGCAAAAAATTTATTCAGCACTTAGAATCAGTTGTTTCTCACATATCCTAGTTTCTTCTACTCATTTTTATTCTAACGTTAAACCTTTAATTTCTTAATTATTTCAATATGAAGTTTCAGAATACTTTCAACTTAAGCTTCAATAATACCTGACTTTATCTTTAAGCACTTCAAAAGATTATCATTTTAATGGTTTAACATAACTGAATAACTTTCCTGCTTCATCTACAATTATTTAAACTTCAGAAAAATTGGAGTAGCAACTATAAATTATTCATTCAACTCCAAACCCAAAATATTGACAGTTAACACGTTCACAGAATGAATTATTAAGTATAGACTCAGAAAAATTGATCTAGTATTATTAGAGTAAGTTATGAAAAATTTAATTTTTTAGAAAATTTGAATTCCAGAGATTTAAATATCTCTAGACAGCAGAGTGGCGCAGTTGTGTGCCTGCACTTTTTAAAAGATAATAGATAAGATAATTTTGAATAAAATTTAGAATTTAGAAATAGGCCGACACATCTAGAAAATACCTGAGTCTATACCTAATTCATGCAGGTGAACGGGCTAGAGTCAAGAAAACTTCAATTAATCTTGCCATGCCTGATTTAATAGGTTTATACTATAGAAAATCACTACAATTTGAAATAATTGAAAAATACAAACAGTTTCAATGAACATTGGCAACTAAAATCGAACAACAGAAACAACAATTTCATGTTACTTTGTTGACATTCTTCATCTGATTCGGGGGCGCATTACTATCCCCGTTTAGATAGCAATACGTCACAAAACCAAACAATATCAGTCATCAAATAACAAATAATTAACTTCAACATAAAATTACTCAAGAAAGAAAAGCCCGTTGAACCCAAGTTTCGTCGATAGTAACCCATATAACCCATTTCATAATAATTTTGAATCCCCACTTTTGATTGACATTCTCGAATGAACCTTTGTTTCACTACACTGCACTTTCGTTGGTCTGTACGTTGCTTTATTGTCGGGGTTACAGTACCTTGTTTTTGGCGGTGACCTTTTACCGGTTGAATTTGGCTTGACGGCGACGTCCTCTTACGTCCCTAGACCTGTCGTCTGAACAGGTGTCTTGAAGCGGTGTTACATAAAGTTGTGGAACCAAAGGGGTGGTAGTACAAGAAGTTGGTTTGGGAACACACATGAACCGCTGTAAATAAATGTATTACAGCATTAATTTCTAACTCTTCCTACAATTCATCAAAAGCTAAAACAGGAGTTATCTATTGATTACAATTAATTAAATTCTCTCATTCTTTGAATCCTCATTTTATATAGATTGTTATCTTTAAACTACTGATTCTTTTTATCAGAATCAATGGATCTTTCTTCACAAATAATTCAAATTGAAATGATGCTAACTTATATGATATTTTTCGTTTGGTTTGCGAAATCAAATATAATTTTTCATATAGTAGCTCGGCTAGTATTGTTGGAAACTTGTGCGCCAGCCAACATTTATTTTATTTATTATTTATGAACTATAGGACGCAATCCAAGTGTAAATAACGGGCATTCGCCCAAAACTGCTCAGAACCTTAATTAAAAATGAACATTCCAGAGTTTATGTTTTGTTTACCTACAAATACAAGTCCAAAAACTAGTATCAACTGAAATTATGAATTTATCACCTAATAAAACAAGACACTTTATAACACAATAAAAGAAAAAAATATTGAAAATTTCACTTTAAGGAAAGATAATGTTTGCCTTATAAGATTCATTTTGTGCTTAGTTTTTTACCTTTAATTAAATAAAATTAGTAGACACATAGAAAATAATTTAAATTGTATTAAAATTTGAACATTCATTAATATTAATTTCCTGGAGAAGAAAAACTTTCTTCTTCATCTATTAAGATTTCTATCATAAAAAATTTACTAAATCATTCAAAAGCCTTAATGACATAAGAAAACAGAGTCTGAAAAATATAAATTAAAAAATGTCATAAACTCAATATGAACAATTCTTAAAAGTTTCATTTCAATTTAAAGGCTATCTTCCTGACTTTCAGCAATACTCTACGATAATATATCTCCAGGAACAATAACTCAAATGTAACGTAACTGAAAACTTTCTATACTTCTGTAGAAAAAAATTATAAGTATCTTCCATCACTAATAAAATCAAAAGGATTATTCTCAATCAATATTATTAACTTGAAAAATAACAGGCTTTGTTGATAAAATCTTTTGATTGAAGTTTCACTTAATTAATTTCCCTAAATTATATTTTAACCTTAGTTTACGTACCTTAGCGGTTATTTGAAGAAACAATTATTCGTACATGATGAAGAAACACAATTAAACCTTTCAGGACATGGCACTACTAGTAAATTTAAACATTAATAAAAATAAAACTAGCTCCTACATTAACTACTGAAATAAACTTATAAACCTGCCCAAAAAGGGGGAAACATAGTGACTACATCTTTACTCTCGTAGTGCTCCTAGCAAAGTGTCCTCCGGAACGTAATCTGGTCTCTCGACTGGGGAATCCCCACTACTGTATTTAGAAACAGGTCTCCTATTGGGCGAATGGAATCAATTTGACCAATCGTCGCGTGGCTTCTACAGCCTTTGGACCAAATAGTAACTGCAAAATCGGTAGTTTGTTATAATTTCAATGCTTGCTGTTTTCCAACTTATCGCATTTTATGTCGCGACAAGAAGGCTAAGTTTTAGAGATAATTCCATAATCTACATTCCTCGACGACTCGGAGCCACAATTTTTAAATATCTATCATGGGAAACTCGAAGTCATGGCCGTTCATAATAGAGAGAGAAAATAATTTATTTCGCTAACTCACTTACAATAATGGCTCTAGTCTATTGCGTATTAAATTTACTATTATAACTTGGGAAAAGGCCTGAATTAAAGAGAGTGCCCGGCACAAGGTATAGAAGGTATAGAAGGTATAGAAGGTATAGAAGGTATAGAAGGTATAGGGGGTATAGAAGGTATAGAAGGTATAGAAGGTATAGAAGGTATAGAAGGTATAGAAGTATAGAAGGTATAGAAGGTATAGAAGGTATAGAAGTATAGAAGGTATAGAAGGATAGAAGGTATAGAAGGTATAGAAGGTATAGAAGGTATAGAAGGTATAGAAGGTATAGAAGGTATAGAAGGTATAGAAGGTATAGAAGGTATAGAAGGTATAGAAGGTATAGAAGGTATAGAAGGTATAGAAGGTATAGAAGATTTATCAAGACTTGAAGAATTCACAGTCATTTTCTGAAGAATACTACCAGTAGTAGGTTAAAGGTAGGTAAGGAGGTTATAATCTATATATAAAAGGAGGTTAAAATGGTGAATGTGATATTTTCAAGCTCAAAATCTAAGTGTTTCTATTCTTTATTTTGTGAATTTGTATTTCTTTGTTTGTTTCATGTTTTTAAGAAACTTTTATTATTAATCCATCCAAATTTAAAATTGTTTGTTTTATTCTAATTTATATTTTAGATTGTGATTTGGTGTAGAAATTTGAATGGAGATAACTTATAATATTTGGACAATTTAAAACTAAATTAGGAAATTGAAGAAGTTTTAGGCAATAGCCTGTTTTTTCTTTTCCGATTCTTGTATTTTTTTTTTGCTAACCTTATAAATAAATAAATAATCTACTCGCGAAATGTTGGACAAAATATAATATTGAATTACAACAACAATAACAAGGGACAGAACCAAGAAAGATCTACACTGATAATAACTAAATTTTGAATGGAAAAGCGAATTATATGCTTGTTTCAAAGACGCTATTATTATTATTATTATTATTATTATTATTATTATTATTATTATTATTATTCATCTTTTGACCACCTATAAAAGGGGTATGTAGAATCGTCAAAATAATAAGTCAATAGAATAGAATAGTCACTATATCCTAAGTATTATTGCTCATAGTGAGCCGTAAATTCCGCTGTTGAATAGGCGGAAATAGTCAACAACTCATTTTTTAGTTTAGTTTTAAAAAATTTACCGTTCAGTTCTTTTATATGTGTTGGTAACGTGTTGAACAATCTTATACCTGCGCTTCTCACTCCCCGTTGGTAAAGATTTGTTCGATGAACTCCATCTCTTAAATTGTGCCTATATCGAGTTTCATAGCTATGAAATGCCTCTCCTGTATTAAACTCGTGTTGGTGTCTCTTAATAAAACATATTGTTTCAAAAATATACAAACTAGGCAAGGGAAGGATTTTTAATTCCTTAAAAATAGGCCTGCAACTAGTTCGTCTTGTTTCTCCCGACATTACTCTCAGTGCCCATTTCTGTAGTCTGAATATTTGAATAACATCACTTGAATTTCCCCAGAAAACTATGCCAAATGTCAAAAGGGAGTGAAATAATGAAAAGTAAACCTGTCTGAGCGTTTCTTTTTTAAGCAATGATTTTAAATTTCTGATAGCAAAAATTGCAGAGCTAAGTTTACCTTTTAAGTGTTCCAAATGTGGTTTCCATGAAATATCTGAATCTACAACTATCCCAAGTACTTTTATGTCTCTAACACACTCTATGTCGCGGTTCCCAATCCTTAAATTAGCCCCTCTTGACGTCCTGAAAGGGATTTCTTTGGTTTTACTATAATTTAAGCTCAGCATATTTGCAGCTAACCAATTATCCAATTTGAGAAGAGCTTCCTGGCATTGTAAGTCCATATTAGATTGACTATCATTTTTTAGTAGAATACTGACATCGTCCGCATACAAAACGCAGTGAGCTGGATCTAGATGAGAAGGCAAATCATTAATGTAAAGTAAAAATAGCAAAGGACCTAACACGGTTCCCTGAGGTACTCCGCTTCTTGTTTTTAACCATTTAGATTTGTATATACTTGGGTGAGATTCAATAACGACCCTCTGATATCTATCTTCAAAATATGACTTGAACCATTTCAAAACCGGACCCTGAAAACCATAAAATTTGAGCTTTTCCAATAGAATTTCCTCATTTACAAGGTCGAACGCCTTTGATAAATCGGCTATAACGCCACAAACTTTTGATCTACTATCCACCGAAGTCAGCACCTCATTCATCAAAGAAAAAACAGCATCATTTATAGAAAATCCCGGCCTGAAACCAAATTGTTTGAGAGACAGCAAACCAACCCTATTCAAATACTTCCTTAATCGCCTCAATATTACATATTCGAAAATTTTTGAAAAAACAGGAGGATTAGCAACAGGACGATAGTTTTCAGGAAGGACATTATTCCCTTTTTTATGTATAGGAATGATTCTTGACAGCTTAAGCTTTGAAGGTAGATAGCCAGTCTGCATTGAACTATTGTAAATGAATGTAAGTGGCTTTAAAATCGACATGGCTGATTGTTTAACTAAATAATTTGATATATTTTGACAATCATAAGATTTTTTATTTTTCAATGACTTTATTGTTTCCTGAAGCTCTTCAGAGGTCAATGGATCGAAACAATTTAGTTTTAAACTATTGGTACGGGAAGTGTTAACATCTAAAAAATTTCGGAAGTTAATATTATTATGCTGTGTTATCTCTCTCTGGATAGATAATGGTGTATTTATGAAATATCTATTCAAGTGGTCAGCAGCTTCTTTTCCAGTTTTTACAATCCCAGTATCGGTAGCTATAATAGTCTCTGATTTATTAATTTTACTCTTACATGTTTCATTTCTGACTAATGTCCAGATGGCTTTTGTTTGGTTACTAGAACTATAAATATACTTATTGGCAGCTATTTTTTTGGCTGTTTTCAAAACCTTCCTGTAAATACTCTTATATACTTTATAATAGGATGTAAAGCTAAAATATCGTATACCATTTTCAGAGATAATATGGATCATTGAATCTCTCATAATTGGGTTCTTTAGTAGAGAATTCATTGTTTTCAACTTTTCTCCAGATACTTTTATGCCCTGCGTTATCCATGATAGCTGTCTCTTTTTTATAATTTTTGCTGGTCTTTCCGGAACAGAGCTATTACAATGATTTATGTAAGTGGATAAAAAGTTGTTGTACATATCTTCAACGTTTCTACTATAATAGACGGTATTCCAATTTTCATTTGCCAGTCCGTGATTTAAGAGTTCAATATTAGTTTTGTTAATGACACGTAAAATCTTTTTTTCTTCATTACCTTTACAGACTTTACTAGTTACTTATCAGGTGGGACTATATATTTAGGATCGTTAACAAGAAATTAACACTGCTACCCTCATGGTCTGAAAATGAACAAGGAATTGTCTCGCTTCTACATAGGGTCGGTGCATAGTTTGTTATTATATAGTCTAATTCACTAGACGTGCTTGAAGTTATTCTAGTAGGACCGTTGGTTACTTTATTCAAGTTAAATGTTGATATCAGGTTTTTTAATATATTTTTGTTTTTGTCGTCTTTACAATAATCTATATTAAAGTCTCCACAAATGCATACTAATTTACGATTTTCTTTATTAACTTTAGAGAGAACGTTTCTTAGTAGTTCAATAAAATCATCGCAGTTAGAGTTTGGCGCTCTATATACACAAAGGACTATCATTTTTAGCGGCATAGTTTTCAGTTTCATTTCTACTGCTGAAATTTCAAATACACTTTCCAGTGCCATCAAACCCAAGTCATTTCGGACCTTGCAACTATCAATAGATTGTTCTCGAATAAATATGCAAGAGCCACCACGTACTTTTATTCTCCTACTAAAGTGAGCAACCAATCTATAGTCGGGCAATGATGAGAGCATACTTAATTCGAAATCTCGCAACCAATGTTCGGTTAAACATAGTACGTCATTATTCCAAGTTGTTCCAATTGAGAAAATAAAAGTTTGAAATTTAAGGTTTATTAATTATTCAAAATTTATTAATTGCAAGTATTTATTAATTAAAGAAATGAGAGAAAATATTAGTTCACGTTTCGCTTCAAGGCAGAAAAAACTAAGTGGCTCGTTCTAAATATTCCGTGTGCACTTCGGGCGTATCCCATCCACCCCCAGGACAAGCGCGAAAAATGCTCCAAACAAGGCCGTACAGGGTTTACAATTACTCACACCTCTGCACAACGCTTGCCAGAAACAGCTACGGAATAACGTTCTTATCTGCCATACAAACCTCTTTTGAAATCGTAAAACTGATAAAATTTATTCAATTTAGAATCTCTCTCCTCGAAACGAAAAGTTCACTATTTAAAAATTAAGAGGAAATACTGTGATATAGACTAAAAATTGATCCAAATCGCAAGGGCAAAAGTACGTTTTACTGTTTTACTCTTATTTGAATTATTAAGTTTAAAAAAATCAAAGAATTAACTATAACTGCCGGAAATAAGAGTTTTATAGAAGAATTATTATATTGGAGAATTTAAATAATTTAATAGAGTTAGGTGTAGATTAGTTAAAACAATTAATAGGTTATAATTTCAACAAAATTAAGTCTCTACAATTATTTTTATCGGTTATATTTCAATTTCTAATTATTTAAGTTAATTATAGGCACTATCAGATATTAAATGAAAAGTTACTACAATGAAAATTACTATGGACCAATAGCTATAATTTAATAGAGTTAGGTGTAGATTAGTTAAAACAATTAATAGATTATAATTTCAACAAAATTAAGTCTCTACAATTATTTTTATCGGTTATATTTCAATTTCTAATTATTTAAGTTAATTATAGGCACTATCAGATATTAAATGAAAAGTTACTACAATGAAAATTACTATGGAGTTTAAAAAATAAAATTTAATTTAGTAATTAGGTAAGACAGATCAACTAGAATTCTACAAGCAACGAAAAGAACGAAACAGTTATCTTATCTGAGCTCCGAGCACAACCTTCCGCCTCCACAGCTAGACACCGACTCCAATGCTGAGATTTAGATGAGATGCTGAAACTGAGATTTACTTTAAGCTAACAATATTTCTAGTATATAACATCAATGCATCTTCTAATTCAACTAACGCTGATTGATTTTAGTGCTCCTCATTATAGGACATCAAAGCTCATAAACCAAGATGTAATAAATGTGTACTCACAGACTAGGTACTCCATATTTTGCAGCAGAAAAACCTTATTTTCAGTGTTCGATGCTTGTAGTCTTGAATTAATTAATATTTATGCACTCGCAAATAATATAGCATATACTATTGTTATCCTTCATGCAATATTAAAAGATTCTACCAAATGAAAATTCATTTTTTATTTAATTTCTTCATAAATAATGTCAATGTTTCAAAAGGCCGGACGGGTAACGGCCATTTTTCCATAAGACCAATTGGAAATTGGTAACTCCAGTCAGCCCCAAAAATAACACAGTTTATGATCTCATCTATATAAACTCTAATGCATCGGGAACTCATAAACACGACCATAAGTTAAGATCCATAAGTCATAAAAACTATGCTCTCTCATAACGAATATCCGCCATTAGAATATTAAACTTTTTACAACGTATGAACCAGATGCGGGTGGACCTTGTAATACAGTGACCTCATAATGTGAAGTAATATCCCACCTAGTAATAGCTCAGGCCCATGACACAGTCATAACACACAGCCGTAAATTTAGAGACTAATTTTAATTGAAACCACCTCAAATATGGCCTCCGGACAAGGATATAACTTTGTTTCTCCCTGTGGGAAATTTAGAGAAAATGGTGGGGAAGGAAAGGGAGAAAATGTTGGGAAAGGAAAGAGAGAAAATGATGGGAAAGGAAAGGGAGAAAATGGCGGGAAAGGAAAGGGAGTAAAGGGAAAGTTATAGGGGAAAGGAAAAAGAGGGACAAATGAGGAGCAACATTTAATAGGGAAAAGAGGAGGGAATAATCTGAGTATGAGGGGGAGTAGCATCTGCGTTGTGGGGGGAGGATTTGGTGGTGAGTAAGGAGGAATAGGGGTCCATTATCCTTGTTTTATGACGCTTGCTTCTAAGTGAGAAATGATGTACATAAAGTTGCAAGAAGAGCTATTTGCGCATTTCAGTTAAATAATATTGCCAGATGTGCGTTGATGCTGCTGTAGATCTCTCATAATTTATCGTTCCTATCGGAAAAAGAGAGTTTCTGTGGATGTTGGAGGGGTTGAAGAAAAGAGAGAATAACGTAGCCCTATTCATAGAAAATATTATGAATAGAAAGTGTTCATTTTTATCGGGAAATAGACAGTCTAGGTCGTTTAATGGGTGTGAGAGGGAGACGAATAAGAGGAAAAATCATTAAAATGATGGGGGAAGTGATGAAAAAAATAGTAGAAATGCAAAAGAAAATTAGAATATAGTTCATTCATGTTGAGCAGAGATGAATGCGGAACAAAAATGAAGCTGAGATGTTTGCCACATTTCTATCTACTATATTATGATTTTTTGCATAGTTCAGGGGAATGGAATGAGAGAGAGTTGAATAGAAATATCGGGAGAGAAGGAGGAGAAGAGACTCGATAGAGAAGGAAAATTTTGAAGTTGAAATAACATGGAGATGGAAGTGAACAGCTTTCATTCGAAATAAAGCATGACCGGAACAAATGATTTCTTTTCAAATAAATTGATAAACCACCAATAATTAAATATTCAAATGAATCTGTGATTAGCATCATCATGACCATTTAGGAATTTCAAAATTTCCCAACGAATTATTAACTGAAACAAATGATTTCTTTTCAAATGAATTAATAAACCACCAATAATTAAATATTCAAATAAATCTGTAATCAGCATCATCATGATCATTTTGGAATTTGCCTTCACTTACCAAGAGAACATCCAATCCTTCATAATCCGTTCTAAATCTAAATAAAACAGTATTATTGTTCCATTCCTGGATCAAATTATGATGGTATTTTTATAATATGCATGGGGATAATAGGATTAATTGAAACTCATTTACAGAACTCAGTCGAAATATCAAAACCAGTGTTTGAATCTGAAAATAATTTTAATAAATAATGATATAAGAATTCACTCAAAACTTCATCGATGAATTCAGTGTTTTTTGTAGCATAGAAATGATTTATCCATGCTACAAGACAATGCCCTGTGATGAGAATATATTTGAACTGTCAGAATGGGTTGATTGGAAAGCATGAATGCTATTTATGAGGAATGCTGACAGAATTCAAGTGAATCGCCCCTAGTGTTCTCATCATAGAGGTTTCATTTACAGTCGTTACACAATCACGCACTTGCTTCATTATTTATCTGAGTCCGTACAATGTTAGGATGTTCCAAGTTATGTGCTGAAAAACTACGGAAACATGACAAATTATTTATGAAATGGCTTATTAGTAATATTATATGATTATTGGAGATAATCCTGCTTTCAGTGGAATTTACTCGAAGTATTAATAAAATTAAATATTAGGATCTTTTTTGTCAGCTGTGCTGAAAAATAAGTTCTATTTTTCTGGCTCTAAATTTTGTAAAATTACGTGAAAATGTTTCAATTATTAGTGATTTGAGTGTGATATTTTTGTTTTCTATCCAGTTTCTCAACCTTCAAAATTCAAAATTCTTAGTTTCTGTTGTTTTTGAGTGAAAAAGGACTAAATTTCAGAAAAGTGGAATCATAACCTCATTTCGGACTTTTAAAATAATATTATCTAAATTTGGGAGAGAAATAGTACAAGGAGTATCCTTAGTTTTTCTCTCCCATTCAGTGCTTTATTGTAAAAATTATAATAATAAATAATAAATAATTATGAATCCGGTGTTATTATGAGAACTGATGTATGAGGTATAGAAATTAAAGTAAATTAAAACAGGTCCAACGTTGGAAAATCATATTGAAATATATAAAATGTTAAACTCATGAGGTTTGTTTCAACTATAAATTACTATTGTAAAATTATAATTCATTCATTAACAAGATGTTAAAGAAATATTAGCAAGTATCAAAACAGGTCCAACGTTTGGGAAATCATATCGAAATTTATTAAAAAGTTAAACTAATGAGCTTTGTTTCAACTGTGAATTATTATTGTAAAATTACAATTGATACAATAACAAGATGTTAAAGAAATATTAACAAGAATCAAAACAGGTCCAACGTTGGAAAATCATATTGAAATTTATTAAAATGTTAAATTAATGAGGTTTGTTTCAGCTATAAATTATTATAGTAAAATTACAATTATTTTAAAATTCATTCATCAATCGACCTTGAAACTCAAGTCACTCCTCATTCTCATATCTACAGATATACGCACCTCCAACACGCTCCGCACTCGCTCCGCTATCGCTCCACGCACTCGCTCCGCAATCGCTCCACGATTCGCTCCGATCATGAACGTTACGGGAGATGTTAGCTCTTCTCGCGTTCCACTCTTGCTCGCCGGTCGATCATCAATCGATCTGCTCTAGTAACGTTGGATTGCGGAGCAGAGCGACAGTCTGTACGCACCTTAATGTTCCAAGAGTAAATGATAGTAGAATTACACAAATTGTAAATTTCATTCAATTAGACTTTAAAACTCATGTCACTCTTTCCTCATATCTTCAACACCCACCAAAGACAAAACATAATAATTCCAGCGGCAGAACAGAACAGTAATCATACCATTCATTCCTTTCTCCCATTCATCTCTTTTATCCTTTTTCTCCTCCCCATTGAATCCCACACTCTTTCCTCGTTAAATCCTTCACGAATTCTTTTCCCCTCATGTTTTCTGAACAGTTCCTTTCTGAAAAGCAGCTGCTTCTTTCAACACTCGACTTCTCCTGTTTCAAATCATCGAAACGTGAATGATGGCAAAAATGGCGACCGCCAATCTAAAGTGGCTCCATCTTTTATTTCCTATTTTTCCTCCATCTTTTTATATCCTGCTGTTGCCAATTCACCTTCAGTTTCAGGTTCAACAGACGTATTATTTCCTTTTTTGCCGCAATACTTGTGTTTCCCATTTCGGATTCCATGAGAAATTCTCAGTTTTCTCTACTTATAGAGAAATCACCGATTGATGGAAGCTACAACAGTAGACTATCTCTAAGGAAATAACGGAGCTTCCCTATTCAAGTTTGAGTAGATTGATCTATTATTTTTTTTACAGATTCTTCATTACGATTTTTAATATTCTTATTTGTAATCCATCACAGTTTGAACTATTCACAATCACTATGAATGATACTAGATGCGATTACTGGAGCGAGATAAAATAGTTTAAAAGTGTCTTTTTACTTTCCTTGCCCTACTACCATAGGTAAGGAAAGTATTGCTATTCGAAAAATATTGAGGTACCCCAATTTCTAAATTTCTATCCGTTTCAAGGTCCCCTGAGTCCAAAAAAGTGGTTTTTGGGTATTGGTCTGCATGTGTATGTATGCGTGTATGCGTGCGTGTGTGTGTGTGTGTGTGTGTGTGTGTGTGTGTGTGTGTGTGTGTGTGTGTGTGTGTGTGTGTGTGGTGTGTGTGTGTGTGTGTGTTGTGTGTGTGTGTGTACGAACAATTTCGATCAAATGCGATTCAAGAGCCGTTTTTGAGAAAATCGCGAAAACCCCTGTTTTTGACAACATTTTCGCCTTATTAGCCGCCATGCTAATATGGCGAAAATGTTGTCAAAAACAGGGTTTTTCGCGATTTTCACAAAAGCGGCTTTAACAATTTTGATTCAAGTTATACCTAGAATAGTAATCGATAAGCTCTATCAACTGCCACAAGTCCCATATCTGTAAAAATTACAGGAGCTCCGCCCCTTATATGCAAAGTTTGATTTTAGATTCTCAATTATCAGGCTCCAGATACAATTTAAACCAAAAATTCGAGTGGAAGAGATTGAGCATGAAAATTTCTACAATTAATGTTCAGTAACATTTTCACCTAGAATTAAAAATAAGCTCGAAATTCGTGAAAATGTGATTATCCAATTATTGCAAACTGCTGGCAACTTTTGATTCTATTAAATGATTCACTATGAAGAGATAGCAGACCTCGTGTGTCTCCAGCGTTATTGCCCTGTCACCAGCTGGCTCAAATCTTTGAATAGTGGAGTTGAGATGCGCGGGAACATTAGCGTCAGGTGATAAATTTTCATAACGGCAAGGAAAGTTGTGTGAGTGCGCCACACCTGTTTTTTGTCGATCAAAATCACAATAAGTATCTACTTCTTATCTTCTAGATTGAAGTACGACTTCTATTTTTAAGAATTCAAAATTATCATTTTTGATTAAAGCTAAACATAATTTGTAGTTTCCAACAATTTTTTTTCATTGTTTTCCACTGTATCAATTTATGATGTAGTACTGTTTTCTAAGAATTATTTTTGTGAATTGATAAAAATCTAATCGAGACAAAATAGGGATCACTGATAACCCATGAGGCCATAAGGCTTAATTTAGGTTAGCTTCGAGTCACTACACAGATGACTTCGAGTTCATGGATGCTCAGACCATGCTATGAATATAGATTGGGTGCAAACGTGAATTGCAGCGGTGAGTGTATATTCGAAAGGGACTCAAGTTGCGTTTGGTCTGTCCAACCCAGATTGGTTTGAGCTGAATGTGCCAAGGGAGAAGGACTAATTCCTTAGTCCAAAACTTCTTGACCGCTCCAATCTGGTTGGATCCAAGGATAGTATACCTGTATGCCGATAAATACCTTCACTATTGGTTCATCTACCCTTGAGTTGAACCAGTATTACCTACTGTTGTCAATGTTATTTCAGAATTCAATTAGGTTGATTGGACTAGCAACTTGGAATAGGAGTAGTGATATTTCATAGACAAGATTGTTCAATTTACTACTTGGATATGGAATAAACTTCAATTCTTGATTATTATTTCGCGGATAACTCCATCAGAAGATTTAATTCAATCTCTCAAAGTTTCAGCAATCCTAACAAATACTTCAGAACCGAATAACTTCTAACAAAATGTGTGAACCCGACATGCAAATTAATAGATCACCACGTAATAACCAAAACACAGCTCTCCACTTTTCCCCATTCAATTCAAACTTGGATGACTGCAGTCTGCAGTAGTTCAAATATCACGGATGTAATGCGAAGCTATTGTTGATTTTGGCCTGAAGAGTTGTAATCCCCAATTGGCCGTTCTCTTTGCAAACACACACATGAGTTTCGAACATCATTAGCCTAACTTCGACGAATTTATAACAGAAGTTTAACAAGAGGAGCAGCGAATAGCTGCAGAGACGCCATTTTGTCAACTCATGTGGTACTTCGGGGAATTTGATTCTTGCCGACTTCTCCAATTCCTATTTTCTCTCTCATTCCTGTATTTATATTTTTTGCATTCAACGTAGGCTATCCTTCTTGTTTTATGAAAATCCATCATTCCAACTCAATTACCCCTCCCTTATCACCATAATTTTTCCACCGCTAGATCCTCCAACTTTTTTCCGAGTATCCCACTATTCAACATAACTATTTCAACTTTACCGTTATCTTTTTCCGGTGGTATCTTTCTTTCACCATATTTTTTTACACGCAACACATTTGTTTTTAACCCAACATTCTACCCCAGTCTTCACTCTCAATTTTTGTACATCCATCGATCAATCGATAATCGTTTCACCAACTCAGCAATATTTTTTTTTATTTTCATGTAACAGAGATTTCTCACAGTTCTCTCATAGTTTCTTCAAATAATGTTTCTTTCCAGTGTGTCTTGTTCTTCCAGTCCTCTACTTGCTTAAAATGTTATCTTATTTCCCGTTTAACTCCTTTTTCTTTTTAATCCCATTCTTCACTTCTACTTCCTCTTTCTTTCCTTCTTCTATTTCTTTCTTCCTCTCACTTCCACCTATATTCTTCCTTTTCTTTCCTTCCTTCATTCCTTCCTAAACCTCCCTCCCTCCGTCCCTCCCTCTTTTCTTCTCTCACTTCCATTTTGATTCTTCCCGTTTGTTCCTCACATCTAACATCCTCCCTCCCACTTACACCTCATTCCACCAATTACTCATTTTTCTTTCCTTTCTTTCTACCTACCTTCTTCCCTCTTTCTTCTTCTCACTTCCACCTACATTCTTCCCGTTTGTTTCCCACATTTAACATCCTCCCTCTCACATACACTTCATTCCACCAATTACTCATTACACAAAGTCTACTTCTCAGAACTTCGTTACCATACCAAAGTTATAACTCTTAACTCATAACTCATTACCTACTAACCGCATGTACGTTTGTTCGTTCCTCATTCTTGTTTGAGAGCTACATCGTTGCTCACTTTGTTCCATAGTACCTAATAATCTTTCTAATGTAATTTTCCAATCACTAGAAACTGCTTAGGATCAAAGGAAAATGAAGATATAGTGTATGAGTAGAAGAAGAAGAGTGTGAGACGTGTGTGGGAATTAGGGATGTCAATCCCGGGATCCCCGGGATCCCGAATCCCGGGATCCTGGTCCATTTCTGATTCCTAACAATCCCGGGATTTTTCAGCGTCAATCCCGGGATTTTCGGGATTGGAAACCTGAAATTGTGAATCATATTTTTCCCAAAAACAATTCAATATGGAATTTATTTATGGTGATAAATATTAGTTTCTATAACTAATTTATTGTTCTAAGTGTTTGACTAATTTATTTTACAGGCACAGTCTACAGTTGCATATACGTAATAATGATTGTATAATGTAGCCTTCTCTTTACTGGCTTAATAGAATTCGCATTATTAGTTCGCATAATTGACAGAATGGTTGTTCATTGGTTGTTATGCCTCTACGTTTGTTTCTGTTTACACAGTACCACAATTACCAGTCTAGACGGCGCAATATTTGCAATAGTGCTGATGGCATTTCTTTGAAATGCATTCCGAGCTTTGAAAAGACTTCAGAAATCAGAAATAAAAAAGCACTAACGATTCACTCTCTGTCTAATAATTAATTATTCCTCTCCTCTTATCTTTCTCTATCATAAGTAGAATATCTGGTTGAAGTAAATATTATAGTTGCTCTACGAAATTTCATTAAGTAGTGTAGTGGTTCAGCTTTCGCGTTGTTTGGTCGGTATGGCGTTATGGTCTTACAAAAAGTATTCTATTTTATTATAAATATTATTAATTCAATTGATAGTGATATTAATTCACTTTACAGTATTTGACGTAATTAAAGTCTGAGCTCTATCCCGTCCTGATGTAGGATAGAAATGCTTTTGTCTACATAAAAAAGACTCTGATGAGTTATCTTGATTTCCTCAGTTCTCACTATCATCTAGGATACAGCAAATTTAAGGTAGGACATGGAATAAAACAGTTACTCCTATAATCTTTAAAACATTATAGAAATAGAATGTTCAATTTAAATATTATTCCCAAGTATATTTTTTATTTTAATGATAGCCACTCCCTCTTTAATGGGCCCTTTTTCATCTCCACACACTGTTACTGAACATGTAATTGAGGAGGAACAATAATTGGTTAAAAATGCAATGAATTAAACTGATTTTTGCCAATCCCGGGATCAGTCCCGGGATCCCGGGATTGATATTGGATAATCCCGGAATACCGGGATTGGAAATCAGTCCCGGGATTGACATCCCTAGTGGGAATAAAAGAAGGAGGATGACAATGTGCTATCTATTATAGATACGACTATGTAGATGACAAGCTTTTCGCTTGTCTGTGGTTTGTAACGGCACATTTTAATTAAGTGATGAATGAGTTAAAATAATAATAAAAATCTAAAGTATATTAAATCTGTAATAGAACCCTTAGGTAGAACGGGATGAATAGTTTAGCCCTTTTGCAGTAAACCTTCACATTTTCTACAAAGTAGAGGAAGATAAAAAAAACTAGAGGATAAGACTTGGAAATATATTAATTGGATACAAAGATATTATACAAAGGTAAATACTCACTAAGGTACACTCAAATAGGGATCAGAAAGGATTAGGGGGATAGTGAATGAGATGACTGTAATATGGGAATGAAGAGGAATTGTAGAGATTGATTGATTGAGTACTTTATTTATATAGATTACAATATATACTGGCTTATACACTTATATACAATACAGCAAAATTATAGATGAATTTACATAATATAGACTAAGAAAATAATTATTGAACTGTATATGATATGAAAAAGCAATTTGTAATATAATAACTATAGATAATAATCATATTGTTATGAATCTACATAAATTGGCGGAGCTTTGGACATATCAATGTCCATTCTTCGGGAAGAATATTAAAAATATCCTCCCCACTAACTCTCTACCGAAACGTTAATTTCGTTATTTAAACTGAGGATTTATTTATTAATAGATCATTGAGAGAGAGAGAGAGAGAGAAAGAGGGAGAGAGAAATGTGATGAAAAGTAGAGAAGGAAGAGTTGGATAGTGAGTGGGAATTAGAAATAATCAGAAGAAATAGCATCGATTGCACAAAAGCCGGTTAAATTTTAATTGTGATTAGTTCCACGAGAACCAATCAGAGAAGCTGTCTCATCAAAAAGGCCTTCTCTGATTGGTTCTTGTAAAATGAATCACGGTTAAAATTTAACCGGCTCAAGTGCAACCGGGCCTGAGAGATACAAAACGAGATAGTTATGAGGAAAAATCGAGAAATTGATAGTGAGATACGGATGGAAGTAGTAAATTGAATAAATACATCAAAGAGCATTGAATGGGAAGAAAATAAGATGGAAAAAGATGATTGAATGGGGAGAAAATAAGATGGAAAAAGATGATTTAATAGAGAATTGAGAGAGAGAGAAGAAAGAGCAATAGAAATAAGGTCAAGAGATGAGGACAGGAACTCAAATGAAGATGAAGATTAAGGAATGGATGGAAAATGGTTGAAATAGGAAACTAAATAGCGGAAAGAGGAACGGAAAGACATTAACAGTAAACACGTAATAGCAGTCAGCGAGTAAATGTGATTAAAATCTATACCCACTTGGTAAAGTCGTTGACATTGTTGTAAATGTGTGCTCTCTAGCGTTAGTCTCTCCCCTTAGCATTGCACTAAAGTTACAGCATATATATTCCATATATCCATGTGAATACAGATATATAAGGAGTACTCAGTCTTGTTTAATCCCCAGACAATCCCATCCGAGAACCTTCATTTGGATTTGCAGTGAAGATGGTAGGTGGAAGCATGCCTAATTCCTTGTTACCGCTAATGCATTGTTTGCTGGGAGTTAGTCATCTCAGATAGGGTTTTTACCAACGTCACAAATGGGAACTCAATGTGACTGATAAGGTGTTATGGGAATTACTCCAGTTCAAATGTCGTGTAGGTTTGCAGAGTTTTGAGAGTATATTATTATGAAAATGTGGTATCTTCAACTTTTGAAACGAGGGTGGATATGTAGGCCTACAGTAATAAAGTATGGAATTTCCATCAAAGGAGAAAGTAGAAAAGATGGATATTTGTGGCCAGGACACACGAAGCATTTTTTCAGGCGTTTTGCACTATGGTGAGGTTCACGTTATAATGATAGTATTTGATCAACTTTGGTTTTGCTATCCTTGTCTATTATTCGACAAAGACGGTGGTACTATCCTTTTCTAGGTCCACAACGATGACAATTATGTTTTTGACAGTGTAGAAATATAATTAGTTAATGCAGAGAATCGGCATCGCTATTCTTCTATATTTATTCACTGCCATTATAACATGGACCACACTATGGCAGCGGAAGAGTCGGCAGGGCAGGAAGATCTACGATTGGCTGAATATCATCTGATCATGAATAAAAATAGAAATCTAAGTACCATATTTACTTTTCCTACAGTTACGTTGAAAAGTGGCCATTGCTGCACTGATTACAGAACGCAAAGAATCACTTTTCCGCTCTAGTGTGGGAAAATTTTTTTCGCCACACTTGGATGTAATGAGCTGGTTTACGTGCGTCATATGAAGGCCGAAAGTGATTGTTCTCCGACCAGGCCGGTAAAACTTTACGGCCCTAGGGCTGTAAAATGACCTTGAATAACAGCTGATCGTGTCCGATCTCACAAAAATCATAGAGAGATAATCTCATAACGACTGTAATAATCTATATAATTATGTATCGTAAATCGCGGTATTATGTCTATAATATATTTTATAAATTACTGTTTCATAATTTAATATTTATTATTGTGTTTTTGATATCAAACAATGAATACAATGGCTGCATTGTCCATTGTCAGAAGGTACGTATCGCAAGTATTTAAAAGTGAAGAATCGAATTTGAAATCAAAGTACAATAATTGTATCAATATTTAAAAGTGAGGTAGAGTAATAATTGTTTCTTTTTATTATCGAATTCCACTTCTTAATGCAATACAATCAACTATAATAACAAGAAAATACAGCAGAGATCTGAAGTTTAAGGTAAGCCTACTGGTGAAACTCACCCTTGACTAAAAAATTCCTAGTAATTTTTCCGTAATTCATTATTAAAACTTTTAGATAAATTTTCTTTAATATTGAACCATATAGAGAAAACATTAGGCCCACTCAAGATTGAATCTTCGAATGTTTTCTCTATGATTCCAGAGCAATATTTTGTTGTGAAAATGCCGGCAAACCGGCTTCAAATTAATATGCCGCTATACACTATATTATAGTAGCCTACATACGTTACCTGACTTAATTCAGAGTGAAAATTTTATTGTGAAACAGATAATAATATTAATTTGAATAATATAAGTCATGAGCCAAAGTCTGTTGTACCTTTGACTATAGAAAGAACCTTCTTCTATAGAAAGAACAACCTTCTTTCTATAGTCAAAGGTTGTACGCTTTTTAGGAGTGAAGTAAACTTTTTTAAAAGTCTAGTTTACAGTATTACGTGTATGCTAAGAGTTATCAGTCAGGCCTCTACGTTCAACAATACGCAATAGCTGAGAGCGTAAAGGCGTAATACAACAGAACTCAAAGCTCAGTGAATAACAAACACGATCTAGGTTCGAATCTTGGTCAATGACATTTTTTTTGTCGATGAATTTCGACTTTTATTAGCTATTTTTTATATTAGTTACCATAATTCAAATTTCAATCAATTTTTTAGATATATTTTGAAACAAAAATGTGAAATATGCAATTATATTAATTTTTTCATCACATTATTTCAAAATAGTAATGAAAATTCTATTCATCCATCTATCCATGAGATTGCAAAGGGCGCAAAGTGCGAGCTATAAAAATTCAAACAATTATTCGAAATATTAATAGTATAAAAATATGGTCACTATTGTAAATTATTAATTAGTAATATTGAAATTAATTGACAGTAAAAGTTGTCATAACCAAGATTCAAACTATCAAAATAGGCTGTTTGAATTTTATTAATTTTTCAATTTCTTATAAATATTGGGAAGTTTTTTTTTTTGGTGTGGCGAAAAATAGCGTTCGCAACATGGGCAAAAATGTTTTTCCGGCTCTCGAACGCTTCAAGTTCTCGACTTTGTCTCGAACTTGAAAACCACGATCTCGAGCCGGAAAACCTACATTTTCGACCCTAGGTGTGAAATATACTATTCTGCACTCCAGATTTGCAACATGGCAACACAAAATAGCTAGTGGGTTATATGGAGCAACAGTGCAGCAAAATCAAAATGAAGTTGGTAACAGTGACTGGGCTGCTATAATAGTGAGCAGAGGTGCAACGAAGCACAACGCGCAAATTATTACTATTATATATTATAACCAAGGACAACATTTTTATTCAATTTGACAATAAATTAAGGTTTTTATCAATAATAAAATTACACAGAGAAACATTTTATGCATTTCAGGCAATTTTACCCATAATTACCCACTTTTCATATTCAATGGTAGCTGTAGGAAAAACTTAATGTGAAATACGTGCGCAAAGTTCCTCTGCTGCACTCAAGAAACCATTCCGCCCTCGCCTACGGCTCGGGCGTAAACGTTTCTTTCGGTGCAGCAAACTCTCACTTTGCGCACTAGTTGCACAAATAACTATTCCTTGCCCTATTACCATAGGTAAGGAAAGTATTGCTTTCCGAAAAAAATTAAGTTACCCCAATTTCTAAATTTCTATACGTTTCAAGGTCCCCTGAGTCCGAAAAAGTGATTTTTGGGTATTGGTCTGTATGTGTGTGTGTGTGTGTGTATGAGTGTATGTGCGTCTGTGTACACAATATCTCATCTCCCAACTAACGGAATGACTTGAAATTTAGAACTCAAGGTCCTTACAGTATAAGGATCAGACACGAACAATTTCGAACAAATCCAATTCAAGATGGCGGCTAAAATGACGAAAATGTTGTCAAAAACAGGGTTTTTCGCGATTTTCTCGAAAACGGCTCCAACGATTTTGATCATATTTATACCTAAAATAGTCATTGATAAGTTTCATCAACTGCCACGAGTCATATATCTGTAAAAATTCCAGGAGCTCCGCCCGATCTATGCAAAGTTAGATTTCGGATTCCCAATTATCAGGCTTCAGATACAATCTAAACAGAAAATTCCAATTGGAAAAGATTGAGCATGAACATCTCTTCAATTAATGTTCAGTAACATTTCCACCTAAAATTTAAAATAAGCTCGAAATTCAAGAAAATGTTATTATTTCAATTGCAAACAGTTTTGGCAACTGTTGATTCTATTAAATCATTCACTATGAAGAGATAGCAGATTCGTGTGTCTCCAGCGTTATTGTCCTGTCACCAGCTGGTTTGGATCTTTGAATAGTAGACTTGATGCGCGTGAACACTAGCATCAGGTGATAAAATTTTCATAACGGCAAAGAAAGTTGTGTGAGTGCGCCACACCAGATTTTTGAAATTGCTTACTCACAACTTGATAATGGCAGCATATAGCCGAAACATATTATGAGTAAACAATTTTAAAAAGCGTAGGCCTACTTAGATTCCTATTATTTTGTATTTATATTCAAGAGTAGCCCTAACGGAAAGAATACAGATGACTATTTTTTTGTTTTCTTTCGGGAATCAGCTGATAATCAGCCAATCTGATTGGGTTAACCTTCGGGAATCATCTGATAATAAGCCAATCGAAGAGCATACTGCCCTGCCGACTCCACCGCCAGTGCGAAAACGCCTGGATAAACGCTTAATGTGGCTTGGTACTTTAGGAAGATTGATTGATTGATTAATTGCCTTTATTGGGGTGGAGTTAGGACTCCTAGTCCTCTCTACCACACAAGTGAGAGAGACTTAGAAAATCAAGGAACACGAATAATAATCAAAGAAGAAAAGGTGAGTAAGAAAGACAGGTGAGAGAATGAGGATTGACAAAATATAGAAAACATGTGAAACGTTCAATGGAATAATACATGGTGTGAATGTGTGGAGGAAGTGTGTTCATAAGGAGAAATGAGCTACCTATAAATCTGGGTTTTCGTTTGTGCGTAAATATGCCGTCGTCGACCTCGACAGGGTGAGGATCTCAAATTGGGTAAATTTCAATTTGTCTAAATAACCTCAAATATTATGTTCAGTTCTGTTTTGATGGGGGATGTTAAGTTTATACTTTTTTCTACTTTCAAATGGCAATATGTTGATATTATTAGAAATGTTTCGATTCTTGAATAATAATCAAAAATAATGAAACGTTATTTGATCAGCTGTTTTAGCACATTGAAATTTGGATAATATGAATGTCAACAATGCTTATTTTTAGAAAAATGAAAAACAGTAAAGAGTGGAATGAAGAATAAATAGTTTCAATATTTACAGTCTAACTAAATTTTCACAATTTTCCACTCCAATATCAACCAACCAGGAAAATAAACTTTTCTTGAACCTGTGTCTATTGAATTCTTCCCTAATGTAACTTGGTATTGAATTATAAATTTTTGGTCCCAATATGTGTAGTTTCTTTGCCCAAATGTAGTGTTCATCCTTGGTACTATTGAATACGTGTTTCTCTGCCTTGTTTGATGGTTATGATCTGCCAGTCTTATGTGTTCGTTGTTTCTCCTCATTCGCGTGATGATAGCCTGGATGTAGAGTTGTCTTACACTCAGTACTTTACTGTCCTTGAAAAGAATGTTCGTGGGGAATTGATTCTCCTTGAAGCCTATTATTTTTAGTATTCGTTTTTGAAGTTTATAGAGAGGTTCAACATGTGTAAAATTCGTAGCTCCCCAGATAATTATGACGTATCTTAAAATTGATTGCACTAAAGAAAAATAAACAGTTTTTAATGTCTCATAGTTGAGGATTTTACGGAGTTGATAGAATTTGTAGAGAAGCTTCCTGATCCGGGTAATTGATAGATTAATGTGCTTGTCCCATTTGAATTTGTTGTCCACTATTGTTCCTAAATATTTTATTTCATTGACTTGTTGAATTGAAGGGCAATCACACGGGTTGTTGGTGCTTCCACAGTGATGCAGGATTATTGAAGAATCCGGTGGTCTCGTCCGTTCTGTCAGAGAAAAGGCTAAAAATTTCGTTTTTGTTGCATTTACTGTAAGCAAATTTTCTCTTAACCATTTATCGACTTTGATCAATTCTTCCTGTGCCAGATTAAAAACTTCCTCCCAGGTGTTTCCTTCAAATAGTATACACGTATCATCAGCAAAAGCTATTACTCTTCCTCTTATCTTAATTGAACATAGCTCATTTGCATATGCCAAATACAGAATTGGCCCAAGAACTGTTCCTTGGGGAATCCCAAACTTCATCGTTTCCTCTGAACTGAGATGTTCTTCAACTTTGACTTTTTGACGCCGGTCACAGAGGTATGATCTAAACCATGCTAGAGGAACTCCTCTAATTCCCATGGCTTCTAATTTCTTCAGCAGCAAACTGTGATTAACAGTGTCAAAAGCTTTTGCTAGGTCCAGGAACACTGCTGCACATTTTTTGTTATTTTCTAGCTTATCTGTGACAAAATTTGACAATTCTAATACCGCATCTTCTGTACTCCTCCCCTCACGAAAACCAAATTGATTCCTAGATAGTAAGTTGTTTTTTTCCATGTAATTCACAAGACGTTTCTTTACCAGTTTTTCCAAAATCTTAGAAATATTGCTTATAAGTGAAATAGGCCTGTAATTGGTGGCATTTGTTTTGTCGCCTCCTTTATGTAATGGTCTAACACATGTCTCTTTCATAGCTTTTGGAAAAATTCCTTTTGACAGACTTAAATTAAATATGTGAATTAATGGTTTTACAATTACATTTTTTATCGACTTCAATGTTCTATTATTGATTCCATCAAGTCCTGGAGCACTGTCATTTCGCAAACTACTAATAGCTTCAAGAAGCTCATCTTCAGTTACTGGGTGAAAGTAGATGGAGTGTAGAGTTCTTGTAACAGGTTTATATTGGGATATGATTTGGTCTAGTGGTTTTCTTAAGGAATCTATTATTGTCTCCGCCATTTCTTCACCTACATTTGTGAAAAAGTTATTCATGTGGTTGAGCACAGTTTCTGGATTTTCCTTTAGATTGAAAATCCTATCATCTATTTTAATAGCATTCAATTTCATTTTTGTTTTTGATTTAGAGTCAGTAGCATCTTTGATTACTTTCCACATTTTTTTATTATCCTTTCCAGCTTCATACAATTTCTCTCTATAGTATTGGTCCTTTGTTTCATGAATTAAAGCTGTGAGTGTATTCCTATACCGACGATAGAAGTTGGTTAAGTTAATGTTGTTTGGGTCTTCCTTTCTTCTTTTGTTGAGTAGATTTCTGGTTCTTATTGCTGCTACTATACCTCTGGTGATCCATGGTTTGATGGGTTTGTACTTCTTCTGCCGCCGATGCTGCTTGATATTATTTTGTATATGTTGTCTCAGAGTTGATAAGAAGGTGTCATAAGATGTATCTGGATTATTATCTTCTAAAACATGAATCCACTCCTCATTCAGTAGTTCATTCTTCAAGCTATTAATGTCTATTTTCTCGTTTATTTCATGTGTTCCAGTTTCATTTGCACTATTTCTCGAAATATGTTGCACTCCTAGAATTGTGGTGAAGTGGTCAGTTATTGTTGATTCATAAATGATTGGAAAAAGATTATCTCTGGAGTTGGTAGCAATGTGATCTATGCAAGAAGCAGTTTCTGTTGTAGTTCTGGTTGCTTGTTTAATGCAGAGTCTGAGCCCATGCTCGCTTAGAAGATCGCAGTAGTCATTCAATTGATGATGTGGACGAATTTGAAGGGTGTTAATATTCATGTCTCCGGCACATATGACTTGTTGCCCTCTTAATTCATTCAGGATCGATTCCAAGTCACTCAGGAAATCTGTAATATCATTGAAGGACGGTGATCTGTATATTGCAAGGATGTTCCACTTTTTGTCTGCTGCATCCAACCGAATATGTAGGACATTTGCCTGGTTAATATGTAGCTCAACACATTGTACATTTATACTATCTTTAACATAAACAACTACACCATCATTTTGTAATGGGTTGTTTATGGTGGAAAATACATCATATCCTCGAATGGACTGGAGTACAAATTCAGTCCTAATCCAGCATTCGGTTAGAATAATAACATCAAAAGAAAAATTAATGTCGCACAATTGAATCATCAGCTCATCAAAATTTCTTCTGATACTCCTTATATTGAGACAGAAGATGCTCAAATCACAAGAACTCAATGCTGCACAAAGTTGTTGACTGTTGTTGATCACTTCATCGTTTATTTCTTCAAAATAATCAAGATCCTCGAAGCTGAGCAAATTTGATAAGTTGTTGTTACTCATTATTTAAACTCTCATTAATCCCTTCCATGTTTCTTTCATTCCAGCTTAAGAGAAACTCTTCACTAACATCCTTTAGTTTTCGAATTAGGGTCAGCACTAAATCTTCTTGCCCTGTTGTGATATATCTGAAGGTTTGTGTGTGTCTGCTCATTGCTACTATTACATGTTGTGTGCTGTTATATATTCCAAGTTGTTTTTTATTGTTCCTTATCAGAACTACATTCTTGTGAGTTAAGCCCTGTGCTTCATGAATTGTATGGACTTTAACTGAAGGGTGAAGTTTTGATTGCAGCTCTTCTAGCACTGTTTTCTTCTCGAGCTGAGTGAATGTAAGAATCAGAGTGTTAGGTTCAAGTGGTCCAAGTTCTCCATTTGTTATTGGAGGTCTGACGGATAACAGGACCTCATTTTTCGTACTAATGTCCTGGTAGTAGCTGGAAAGGATGTAGCAGACGTCTATTGGACACCTTCTAGTTACTGTTTGATGGATTCTCTTCTCACAGAGAGATGAAATGTGTGACCATTCAGCTGTTAATTTACTTCTCTCTATGTAAGGTATTTGGTTTGAATCTCCTAGCAGAATAATCTCAGAAGCACCAGCGAGAGATGAGACAAATCCCACGAAACCTGCATGCATTAATACTGCTTCATCTATGAAAACACGTTTGTACTGCTTTTTTGATCCGTTTATTATAAAAGATGAAACTGTTCTATAATCCTGTTTAATTATTCTTTCATATTTATTTTTGTGAATTCTATTCACCTCTTGCCTAATTTCATTTATTCCAGCTCTTGTCTGACACAAAATGAGATCTTTACCTGGTGTATGTTGCTGAAGGATAAAGTGAGTTTTACCACACCCTGGAACTCCATCCATCCAAGTTATTTTTGGCATCTTACAATTTGTGATGTCAACTTTTAGAATATTCTTCAGCAGCTCAGCATTCAGCATGATTTGGGTGTCTCTACTGACTAGAATATACTTTTCCTTAGTTAAGAATGACTTTGTTGTTTCATTGTAGGGTACGTATTTTCCTTCATTTTCTAAACAGAAGCCCATTCGATATGTAGTGGATG
Organism: Nilaparvata lugens; assembly: GCF_014356525.2. Lineage (NCBI taxonomy): Eukaryota > Metazoa > Arthropoda > Insecta > Hemiptera > Delphacidae > Nilaparvata > Nilaparvata lugens. Next base: position 3,007,787 of record NC_052509.1, read on the forward strand.
TCGGCCACAGGAAAGTCTTAAGTCGATTGTCGTAGATGTTCATCTCGTTTCGCCTTATCTCTTGAATACATGCTGCTGAAGAAGAGATATTACTATTCAGTGATGATAGTACTCCCCTATATAAATCCGCATTCAGAACATCATACTGTTGAATAAAGTTCCTGAGTTCTATCATACTGTTCAAATAAGCATAAAGAATAGAATCATACGGTAGGTATCCTTTTGGACAATCTTCAGAGCCATCGTTTTCATGTGGTATATCCAAGAACTTTAGATTGTTTATTCCTCTGTAATAGAATACATAATTCAGGTTTTTAGTTTTAATTACTAAACTTAAAATGTCCAAGCATGTAAACTCGGAGTCAATATCAAAAGAATCTATTCCAATCGTAATGTTGTATTTATTTATCGATGCATATTCGTCTATTACCAGTAAGAGGTCACGGATACCTAATTGAGCCTCATTGTTATTATTTTGCGCTAATATCAATGATGGCTTGCAACCTTCTTCAAATTTTTGTTTTTCTATTCCTGAATTGACAAAATTTTTGTTATATATTTCTTCAGTTACCTCTTTGTTAGTGAGATCAGATGGAACATCATAAACAATTATCCTGGGTTTTTATTTTGGGGCTCAGTTATCTTGATTTGATCATTATTCACAGCTTTATTCTTCAATAATTTCTTTTTGTCCTCTAGAGAATCCAGAACAATGAGTAAACCTCCTCCTCTAACGGGTACTGTCTTTTTTATTTTAATGTTATCCTTTCTCGCGATGTTGGTTTTCAGTGTTCCTTTTATTTTTTCACTGTCTTGTTTCTCATTACCGGTGGAATTTGAGGGTTTAATTAAGACTACCTGTTCTTTTGGAAGGATTTTCCTGACTTGATTATTGGACTGGGGATCGCTTGAAGTAGCTTTTTTCGGTAGTTGTATCATGTCTGCGTAAGTAATAGGCCTGTCTTTATTTTTAATTTCCTGAACAGATTTGCTTATGTCCTGTAATGAGTCATGAATTTTCGGATGCCCTAAAGTATCACTTATTTGGCTAATAGTAACTGCTCTCGTTTCTACTTTCACGATTACCAATGCTAATTTTTGAACTAATTCTAAGAAATTATCATATTCGGCTCTGGAAACCTTGTTTTTTTTAAATTCTGACGAAGCCCATTCCTTGAATTCCGAAGAGATACTCTTCATGTTCATTATGTCTGTGTTGAATTCACTCAGCAATAATTGTTCAACAGTTTCCATTTTACCTGGTTGTTCTCGTACTTTGAGTCCTTGGTTCCCTGGAAAGTTATCCTCTTCTTCCTCCTCCTCGAATTGCGGGATCAGTCCATCCGGTGAACTCATCCAATCAACTCAAGCCTCCAATAAAGTAATAATTTCTAGTAACCTGGCTGACTCAGGTCTGGTGTCAGAGTTTTCAGGTCGCACCTAATCAATTGCTGAGCCTCTGACATTACAAAAGAACTGTTATTAGGCAGCCAGAGCCGACGACATAACGTGTCCATCCGAACGAAACACGGGAGTGGCCCGAGAAAAATGCTGGCATGTTTTTGGCATCCCTTTTTTAATGTAACTTTCTTATTCGATTATTTAGATGATATCGAATTGGTATAGTGGAAGTCAATATCATCATTGGTAGAATGGCGTAGATGTTATTCGAAAAGAGTTATGTCAGTTCGAGTGTAATATTTGGTGTTTTGATCCTTCTGAATTCAAAATTTCTAGCTCATATATAATTTTGAACGAAAACAGAACTTGAATTTTTCACACTAAAAGCTTAACCTATTTTTTGGACACGTTATTCATTATCAAGATTTGGGAGAAGAATAGTTTTGGGCCAAAAACCTGTTATTCATATGATTTATAATTGTATCCTCGAATTAATAAATGAAAAATCTAACTGTAGGATTTACAAAATTATATAAAACGATATCCCTTTTGACTT